>NW_025782567.1:0-52643 GCF_021130785.1 Homalodisca vitripennis
AGCCTTCTCCAACATTAAAGCTCTGGTCAAAGATTGGGAAAAGAGGACAAGACACAAGAACTGGAGTAGAGCCTCAGGTTTAAGACTATCCAAATTGTTTATCTCTCCTTACGCTAAAGGGTGGACAGCTCTCCTAGACCAGAATAAAGGAGGATATAAGACTGATGTTAGGAATGTTGACAGGACATGGCCCTCTGAGGAAGCACCTTATGAAAGTAGGCCTTAGAGCAGCGAATGTAGACTCTGTGGAGAAGAGGAGGGGTCAGCGGAGCATATTTGGTTGGATTGTCCTGCCATCGTAGAGACTCGGAAAAGATACTTGGGAGCATATCTCTTAGTAGAGTTTTTTTAAGTTCCAGGATTTATTCTATATTGAAATGCAAAAGTGTTTGGAACAAATGAGTTTTAAGATTTATTACTTAAACATAGAAATTATTAGTTGTCTGAATAAATTATCTTGATATTTTAAGGTTCTAAGGATGGGTAAACTTAGATATCAGAAGTTCTTTATTCATTATCGTAAGATTAGAATACAAGTCAATTTTCTTCTTAAAATGTAATTAAATTTAATATACAAAAATAAAAATATTTTCTTCTTTAAGAGTTTCTCAAAGGTTCTCATGCTTTCATTGTCTTGGATGTAGCTCTGTATTGCCGATTCCGATGTGAGTTAGTACGTGGTAGGGACGTCCACAGGTATGATACTAGAGGTGGGGACAGCTACAGGATGCAACATCATAGAACACTGGCATTTGAATATTTCCTTCACAAGCTGATGTCAGATTAGTTAAAAAAACTCTCTGAGAGCATAAAAAATGTCAACAACTCAACCCTGTTTAAAGCTCGATTAAAGGACCTTTTAGTATCTGAAGTGTTTTACTCTGTAGATGAGTTCATGTTACGCCGCTGGCACCACTCATTTTTGTAACTTAGTTCCGATACTGAAGCCATGTATGAATGAGAGAGAGAACGTAATTTAATGTATGTATGCGTACAATCAATGAATCTTAGAATAGTAAACTACAGGCTTTTTAGCTGTATTTATTGATGTTAATGCAATGTAAAATAGTGGAAAGTGATAAAAATATGATAGATTGATTGTCCTTTCGATTGAAGGACTCACCCAGCCTGTTAAAGATTCTGTCCGGAGTCCTTCTTCATGGTCTATGGGCTGATGCTCTTTAAATTCTCAAGCATTGCATCGTACATCTTTATGAATTTTTGCACAAAGTATTTAGAAATTGTAAGATTCAATTTTGATACATTATATTGTGACAGGGGCACTTTTCGCATTTGAGATGCTGTGTCACGTGCTGGGCCGACTGTTTGAGCCGTACATCGTGCACGTCTTGCCGCACTTGCTGCTATGTTTTGGTGATGGCAGCCAGTATGTTCGCGACGCCACAGAAGACTGCGCACGTGTCGTCATGGGCAAGCTGTCGGCTCATGGAGTCAAGCTGGTGCTGCCCTCACTGCTGGCTGCACTGGAGGAGGACTCGTGGCGGACCAAAACTGGTGGGTTTAGGACACTTCCTCTGCCGTATGTGTCATAAGTATAACTTTGAGCAAACTACATTCGCAAAGCATTTATTAGTATAAATCCAACAGTTGTTTGATGAATGTCTTAAATCATAAAATATTCAGAAGTTGGTTTTTTTTTTTTTTGAAAATTAACTATCAATAATACGAGATGGACCATATTAACGCCTAGAACTCTGAGTTAAGTGAATGTCCTCTCCGCTCAGGGGTCACTATGGGTGGTCTAGGTGTTCTGACAGGTACAAAGTTTATGATCACACCTTGTCACTCAGCCCATCAGGCCACTTCTTGTGGGCCCATTATATTGTGCAGTTATACAATTTAATCCTCATCCTGTTGTTGCTGGAAAGTGCTGCAATCTCTTGACCAGATAACTAACTAAATTAAATTTCTCCATTTCCAGAAAAAAATACATCGGGTAGTTTTCTATCTAACTGTCACTGAAGCTGCTATAGTGTACTCTTCCAATTTATTGAAATATTAGTGCATTTAATGGAAACAAACCTCAAAATATGGAACTGAGTTCATATTCTATTGATATTAGAGACCCTACTAGAGACTGATTGTATTATTATTCTACAAATGAAAGTACTTTTAAATAAGATTAACCTATAACTTAAATTACATATTACTTGCAAATAATGAATAAAGAGTCGATACAGTTTTAACCTTGAAGCAAATAAAATTTTACCTTGAAGCAAATAAACAGACTACTGTCTGTCCTTGGTTTAGTTGGCAGAATGTGGCTTATGGGCAGCAGCCATGCTACTACCCTTCCAGAAGACATTTAGTCAAGTTGAAAGTATCATCGAAACATATAAATTCATTAATTAACCTTATTGCTATTAAAACAATGTTATAATAAGATATGAGGTTGTGAATATAACGTATGTAGTCCACTTGTTCAAATTGAAATAAAACAAAACTGATACTGATTAAAAGTACTATGGTACAGACAGAAACTGAACCTTTGCTATAATATCTAATTCAGATTCTAGTCCAACAGCTTTGACTCCCATAGTAACACCCAAAGAGCACCTGTCCAGGCTGAGATATAAATGTTTGATAATATACAGGTTCAGTGGAGCTACTAGGGGCCGTGGCGTTCTAGGCCCCAACCAGCTGTAGTCATGTCTGCCCAACATCATGGTCAAGCTGAGATATCAATGTTTGGTAATGTGACAGGTTCGGTGGAGCTGCTAGGAGCAATGGCGTTCTGCGCACCCAAGCAGCTGTCATCCTGCCTGCCCAACATCGTGCCCAAGCTAATAGAAGTGCTGAGCGACTCCCACATCAAGGTGCAGAAGGCAGGAGCTCAGGCACTCAAGCAGATCGGCTCAGTCATCCGTAATCCTGAGATCCAAGGTGAGACATATCGGTGTAGCTCTAGCTCTGAGTGTGACGATATACTCCACTGCAGTCTGCAAATATTTTAAAAGAAACTCAGACCCTCTCTAGTTCGTGACGTGATGTATGAATTTTTCATATTCAAATTGGGAATGAACATTATTATTTTTACTTCTCAAGTGTGGGTTTTTTTACCTTGATTAAATTAATGTCAGTTTTTGTGGTGATTTTTATACGTCTTACATTTTTCTAGAGTAAGTCTATCATATTTCAGATTGGTTTCAACATTATAAATGGAAAAATATTATTCTTAAATTTTAATTTTATCTTGAAAAGAAGTTTACAGTGTGGAAATATGGCACTCAAGAAATCATCCTTTAAAGTTTGCAGACAATTCTTGATGGTTTATCATCATAATGTTCTTAACATTTATTGGTGTTTATACCTATCAGAGACTTTTCACACCTCTTTTTTCTGTCAAAATATCTTGAACTAACTGTGTAATGTACTTCAAAAAATATTTTTGCAAATACCACTCTATTTAGTTATTGTATAATTATAGCGTGTTTATCTGGTTCAATAATTCAATAATGAAATGCGGCTAAGTAACGTGACATGTTGTTGTGCAGCGATCGTGCCCGTGCTGCTAGAAGCCCTACAAGATCCAAGCCACAAGACCGCTACCTGCCTACAAACGCTGCTGGATACACAGTTCGTGCACTTCATCGACGCACCGTCACTCGCGCTCATCATGCCTGTGGTGCAGCGTGCATTCATGGACCGGTCCACCGAGACACGTAAGATGGCGGCCCAGATCATCGGCAACATGTACTCACTTACAGACCAGAAGGACCTGACGCCGTACCTGCCCACTATCATTCCCGGGCTCAAGTCCTCCCTACTAGACCCTGTGCCTGAGGTCAGTTTAACCCTCCAGCTTGTACAACTACACATGAAAACCAAGACAGGTCTGACAAGGCATGCCATGCGCAGCATACAATAGCAATGAAGTTAGCTAAACGAAACATCTAAATTTAATCCACGATACTCTGCCCATCCCTTTTAAAAATAGTAACTTAACTCTTCTTGCAATAATATTTCAAGTTGAGCTTGAGCGTTTTTTATTGTAGTTACGATTCAAAATGTTAAAGGGGCGTATTGTTTGCAAAAGGATGTCTTACTGTCCAATTCACTTTATTACAAAGGCACTTCTGCATATATGAGAATTTACTATCTTTGTGGATTCTTCCCCAAATTTTTTTTGAAAAGAGGACAAAAAAATTAATTGTTTAGGTTTAAGATTCTTGAGGTGACCCCGTGACTATGTGTGCAGGTGCGCAGCGTGTCAGCGCGTGCCCTGGGCGCAATGGTGAGGGGCATGGGAGAGTCCAGTTTTGAGGATCTGCTGCCGTGGCTCATGCAGACACTCACCTCCGAGTCCTCATCTGTAGACAGATCGGGAGCGGCACAGGGCATCAGTGAGGTGGTAGGAGGCCTGGGAGTGGAGAAACTACGTAAACTGATGCCAGGTACAAACCACTATTCAGAGCTGTGCTCAATGTACCTGAATTTATCAAACTTCATTTTCTAAATTAATATATTTCTGTTTTCTGTTACCCTTTAATGATTTATAAAAAATGAACAAAATATTGCTCATTTTGTAATTACATATTTTAATTTATTGGTTAATTTTAATTTTAAAAAAAGCTTGTATTTAAGCACCTTATGACATTTTTCCTTCTTTGTTACATATTTTTTTAATGGATAAAAATGTAAGTTAAACACTTTTTTTACACATTATGTACAAACCCTTGTTGTGAATGTTGAGTTTGGTAGCCTTTTTTTTGACATTATGCTATATATTGCTAGGTGTGAATCCTTTAGGGTTGTCTGAGTGGGTTCACGCTGAACATAAGAGAAGGTGGAGGCTGCATCTGATTCTGAGAATGAGTAGAATGGTCCTACAATTAACTTTTCTCCATGGTGGCACCTGATCTTCATATCCTTCTCTCCTTAAGTAGATGAGTGTCTTCTTGGGTTATGGGTCCCATTACGGGACATGGTCACGTAAGGAAGCATCTTCACTGAGTTGGTATTCAGGAGGATCCGCTGAACAGGAGGAAACTGCTAAACATCTGCAATAGTAATGGAGCACTCCATCTTTGATAGTCTGGACAAGGTGGTGAATTTCCCCACAAGGATTTGATTGGTTGTTTTTGGCGGTTTGTAGAACTGCTGAAACTGTAGACTAGTAGGCCTCATGGTGTGCTTCCGGGGTGTGCAAAAGGCCCTTGAGGTTTAAGTGCATGCCCCATACAAGAAGAAGAAGTATTATAAATTATCAAAATATTTACACTAATGAAACAAAACTTTCTCAAAGTAATAAATAAAATGGACAGAACACAGTAAACTGGTGTAGGACAGTCACAGGAGCAGTAACGCATCCATTTATGGCTCTGTAGTAAGCTACTGGTGCTGCAGGGGTAACTTTGTACCAGTATATCTTCCCTGTCACAACATAGGTCGGTTGACAGCAATAAAATGTTGCTGGCGATCATGCACAACATGCTCCAGCACTCCTGGGATTTGAAGTATATTGGTTATATTAGTATTTGGTGTTTGCAGCAACATTCACTAACCGGATATATATTCATCTACAGCGTTCGGTTAAATGTTTTGGAGGCAGACAAATTGAAATATTAGTCAAAAAAGCCACACAATTTCCAAAAATTCATGTAAGACAAGTATTAATTGTGTTACTTATTGCTCAATCTTCTATCTTATTTAATTTTTTATTCAGAACTGTTTTAGACAAATTTTTATACACATTTAAAAAATTTCAAAAACAAATCATATTTTGAAAATTTCATTTGAATAATTTTCACGTACAATGCCTAATAGTGCATACAAGACCTACACATAAAATATCCTAGAACACTTTCTAATAAACTTGTCTATACATTTTTATCGAATCATCAACGAATATTAAAATTAATTATAGTGTTTTTATTGCTCTTTGAATTTCATCATTGCTGAGATTGATTAACTGTCTCTATGCTCATAAATATATAATATTTAGTAATATAATTATCAGAGGGAACGTTTATTTGTCATACAAATTTTTCAAATACGCATAAAAAATAAATAATTGGATGTTGATGTCTTAATATCTGTTTACCTGAACATAGTACTGAGAGTGTTGCATATGATACATGCTGAACGATGTACTGTTGATAACAGAAATCATCAGCACAGCGGAGAGGACTGACATAGCACCTCACGTGAAGGATGGTTACATCATGATGTTCATATACATGCCTGTCGTCTTCACCAACGAGTTCACCCCGTACATCGGACAGATCATCACACCCATACTTAAGGTGTGTGTTTAAACACAAGCAACAATTATGCTGCCTAAGTTATTGTTCTCATTGTCTCCAAACACAAATCTTTGTAACTAATCAAAATGTATGTGATTCATTAGGAATTTTTCCCAGTTCGCCTCTGGGCCTAAGGTCTCCAGAAGTTTTTTTTCCAAACATTCCAATTTCGTTGGTGAAAGAAATGTCATGCTTGATTCTATGAAAAAGTTGAGAATAATGATTGCATTGTGACAAAACAAGCTGAAAATTTGTTTTCATGTAATATGTAGATTTAGGTAACACATTTTATGTATGCTAATACTGCCAGACAAAATATTAGAATTTATATATTTGTATACATTTGCTGAAGTGATATGTATGATGTGGAAAATGTACTGGACTCATAATTTTAATCACAGTGGTATGAGGACCTATATGAGGGAAGCTAGGGATAAAACACATTTTATCGTTTAGGATGTCCAGGGAGCATGACAACCAGCTTGTTTACTTTATTTTAGAATCCTTATAACTACTAAGTTCTGGATGAGAGCTGGAAACAAAAAGAGTTATTTTAACTACCTGAAACAGGAAAGGTGAACTAAAACTCAAGCTACGAAGCTTCCAGAACAGGAAGTCGACTCCCAAAATTAATAGACGACATGAAATTCACTGAAATATGGTACAAAAGTAATCTTGACAAAGTTTGTTGGCCACATTGGTATGCCATTTCGTTCTGATTTGATGATTGTTCAATAATTTCTTTATTCACAACTTCGTTATTTATGGGCCTAGATAAAAAGTAAACATTTTGGAAAAAGACTTTTTTTGATTACCAAGAAGTGGTTAAAAGAATGCTGAAACAAGTTCAAACTAGGTACAGTGATCTTATATCCGGGCTAATTTCGTTGGTCAACTTGGTATTTCATTTCATTCCAAAATGGCTGCCATTCAAACTTAAAAAAATTCACAATTCTGTTATTTATGGACATGAAAATTTTTTTGTAGTTGAAAGTCTATATTTAAAAAAACTATATTAATATTTCAGTTGTTAAAAATTAACCTATTTATACCGACTCAGCCATGACTAGCGTAATTCGGAAACCTCTGTAGACACAAGCTGTCAAGAGGAAATGGAAAAAGGCCTTTTCCACACGAAAGAAATTACATTTTTAAAGTCAGTAATCTTTTCAATTTAATTAATTAGCTTTCATACAGTCCATTCTCATTACTGATAAAAAATCATGTCAGGTTGTTGATTATACATTAATCAGGATTTAATCTAATCATTACCATGTGCATGAGAGTATGTATGTATGCTCCTGGCAGGCGCTGGCGGATGAGAACGAGTACGTGAGAGACACGGCCCTGAAGGCTGGACAGAGGATAGTGAACCTGTACGCAGACTCTGCCATCATGCTGCTGTTGCCTGAACTAGAGCGTGGACTGTTTGATGACAACTGGAGGATCAGATACAGGTATGTAACTATTGAAAAATCAATATTTTCAGTTTTTGTCTCAATATTGAATACAATGTTGTTTGCTGTACGATTTTTTTTTTTCATTTTCATCATATAAATGAAAATTTTCCAAATTTATTGTATGCTGTGCTGGCCACAAATTGATTTTTAAATATCATACCGTAAGTTTTGTTTTGATCTTATATTTTTGTAAATGTTAATTAATTAAACCACCGAAAATCACCATATCATTGTGGAAACAATGTATTACTTTAAGGGTTTATATCTTTTTCCAATTTTTCCCTTCAAAAGAACTTTTTTTGGATTTTGATGAATATTAGAAATAAGTTGCCTGTGGTCGAGCCATCCTCAAATTTTAACACATTAGCAATTCATTTTGATTTGTGACTAACACTATTGCTATTATATAAATTGTACAATAATATAAATAAGGAATGTTTTCATTTTATTATTTTAATTGAATGTGATATCAAATTATATATGTTTATGAATAGTGGAAAGTGATACTCAAGTTGTATAATAACATAATGTGTTTTGGCTTATGTCTTTCATAGAGTAACAAACCTTTTAAATAGTGTGGTATCAATGTAATTTTAATTGTAATAAAAAATTTCAGCATTATGATGTTACTCTGTGTGCAATTGTACAAGGGTTGACCAGAAAGTAGTTGACATTTCGGGTAAAACTTTTCTACGCTCAGTATGCATCGAGTCGTAGTGGGCTGTATTGACTACTTCACTCATTGTAACTAGTTAAAATGTGCACTGCAATTTAGTTGTTAGTTATTTGTTGGTGTATTGATTTGAAGAAAAGCCGCACCAACATTCACAACAAGGATTAGTGTAGCCTGGTTACTAAAGACTTGATGGGGGAAATCAATGAAAATTGTCATGAAAATCACTGAACTTTCAGAACACTTGTCCCAAATGTCACAAAGTTTAGTTCATTAAATTATTGCGGAGAAGCTTGGCCACCATAGATTTTGTGCCAGGTGGATTACAAAAATCGTTACAGAAGACCACACAAAAACAAAGGCTTGCTGCATCACTGAATTTTCTTGAAGACTACGATAAACTCGATTGTATCATTTAACTGGTGATTAAAACATGGGTGAATGGTGTTAGTTGTGAAGTGTGGAGGCAGTTTATGGATTGGAGGAAATGTTTCCGAACATTTAGGAGCCAGAAAATTCATTTCAGCTGCTTTCTGGAAGAATGTAGGTGTGTTTCAGATTTATTCCCTTGGACAAGACTACAATAAATACAGTATCTGACAGCTCTTAGGTGATTGTCGATGGGAGATGTAATACTATGATAAGTGCCTTAATTTATATGGAGACTGCGTTGAAAAATAGCTGAAGAATTACTTTCTGGACAGCCCTCTTATATTTTTATGGTCAAGAGAATATTGCACTGATTTGCATACTAAAGAATGAAATAATAATTTGGGACTCGAACTGAATAACACATAACTATCGAATTTAAAATTATTATGGATATTTTCAAAGCCTATTGTTATATTATAAATTGTATCTATGTTTTTTACTTTAAATGCAATGTTTCAGCTCTGTACAACTGCTGGGAGACCTACTGTACCGTATTTCTGGTGTCTCTGGCAAGATGAGTACAGAGACGGCCAACGAGGATGACAACTTTGGTACAGAGCAGTCTCACAAGGTCAGTTATCTTATTCCTTCTTTATATACCTTGAATTAAATTCACAAAGTAATTTCTCCAAATTTAAGTCCTTCTCTATAATTTTACTAAGATCTTACTATCTCTTTGTATAGTTATTAGAAAACCAAATTTAAATATTCAAAAGATACTTTTAGAAGATAAACTTTGTGGGACTCTTGAAGTGTTGAAACAGCCAATACATTGGATTAAGTGAATGATCCCACATGAGTAACTAAAAACAATTATTTGATTTCTCATTCTTTCCTTCTTTTTGTGAAGAAATCACCAATACTTAAAATGAGACTTTCATACAGGCGATCATCGAGGCGCTGGGAGGAGAGAGGCGCAACCGTGTGCTGGCCGGACTGTACATGGGTCGCAGTGATGTGTCACTGATGGTGCGACAGGCGGCGCTACACGTGTGGAAGGTTGTGGTAACCAACACACCTCGCACATTGAGAGAGATCCTGCCGACACTCTTCGGCCTGTTGTTGGGTTGTCTCGCGTCTACCAGCTACGACAAGCGACAGGTCAGTTGTAATCTCTGTTATATTGTTATCTACCTCTTGTTTACTTTTACAGTCACTTTGTTTGTAAACGTTAGTTGGCTCACCAATTATACAGTTCACAAGTTGTCTACCAAAGTGGAAATAAGGAAAAATTTTGAAAACTAACAACTGGTGTCTTGCCTGCAAGTTGTTTGCCTCTCCTTAGGATGTTACAATTCCAATTACCCCGGTATACTACATTTTACCATAATGAGGCAGTAACATAATCCCTTCAGGTGATCTAACATTTAATGTAACTACCATGATTGTGCTTTAAGCTGGCAATACAATAATAGTTACAGAGCTGAAATTTGGTAGCTGAATACTCCACTTGTCTGTCAGACTGCATTTTTGCAGTAATATACACAGTTATATGTTCAGCTGAGAAGATAAAATTAATCAAGTTAAATGAAGAACCTTTTATATTTGCTCTTTATATAAATATGAAATTTTTTTCTGTCATGTAAAAAATCACATTCTTAAGGCCGTAACAAGACCAATGGCGTATTTTGGTAATTCCCAATGCAAAGAAATGTTTAACATGTTAATTTTATAGCTATTCTTTATAAAAGTGCAAGCAGGCTGGAATAACACAAACAAATGTAATTACAAAATCAGTAATAGGTTCTACTAAGAACTGAGTTATATTCAAATTCTTTCAATCGTACTAGGCTTTCTTTATTACAAATAATCAAAAGTTGCAACTTGGTGGTAAAGTACAAGAGTACTAGTACTGTTATCACAGAAACTTGCAATAATGATTCCACAAATAAATTTTTTCTGTGTATAAACAAGCTAAGTTGTAATTTTACTCTATCGTAACTGCTGTGGTTAGTGTGTATCGAACATTTCACCTCAGGCAGTAGTGCAATCTTGGCTTGTAGCCAACCATGTATATCAGATGTCCACTTGATGACAATAGAGACTGACAATGAAATGACTCTGCAGGTGGCAGCCAGGACTCTGGGTGACCTGGTCAGGAAGCTGGGAGAGCGAGTGCTGCCGGAGATTATACCCATACTGGAACGTGGCTTGGAGTCCGACCAGCCTGACCAGCGACAGGGAGTGTGTATCGGTCTGTCCGAGATCATGGCGTCCACCAGTCGAGACATGGTGCTCACCTTCGTCCACAGTCTTGTGCCCACTGTCAGGTAATCTCGTTATCCACTAAATTTTCCAGAGATCGTATTTGATACTCAGCATCGATACTTCTATCTCCAATTTGGTCCTATTTAGAGTGGCCCAAAGAACTGAAATGTTCTGGAACTGGAATGTTCCCTTAAAATTTCACTTCCCGGAACTCCCAAGTCCGGTCAGAACGTTTTTCTGAACGCGCCAAGAAGTTCTGGCTCTGCTAAATTAATGTTCCAGTTTCGATCTAGACCTATTTTACATTGTAAGTTACAACCTGTCGCTCTACTGGATTATTTGGAGGAACTTTAGAGCTACTGTAATTTGAGATTGACAGTAATACTACTTATCGTTCTTGTTTTGATATAAATAAAATATTTGTTTAGTGAAATTATTTAGTTACTTTGATCTCCAATACCGTAACTAACTTTGTGAGGGGATTAACAATTGTTCATTACAGTTATTGTACTGTATAAAATAATAACTATAATGAACAAAAATCAGTTGAGCAGAGACCTGTTTAAAATCCATTTGTAAATATCATTAAAACATCTACTGTATGAGGACCATCCAGAAAGTAGATTACGTTTGGATATAAAAAAGTACAAGAAAAAATTGTATTATATACATTTTAAAGTGACACTAAAATATTAATTTTCAACATAATCACTACTCAAATTTAGGCATATCATAGCGGTGAATTAGTTTTGAAATTCCAGCGTTAAAATTGTCCCACCTGAGACTTCAACCAGGTAGTCACACCCTCCCGCAGGTCCACGTCATCACCAAAGTGCTGCGGTCACAAGCCAGGTCTTCATTCCTGGAAACAGGTGGTAGTCGCAAGGTCCGGACTTAAAACACCTCCCACTTAAGCATCCAAGACTTCTGGAGTCCGATTTGCCGTGTGTCGTTGGTACCCATCTTGCACAGCATTTATGGTAACCGAACTTTTGCATAACAGTTTCGCGTAACAAGCTCCTTGAAATTTGAGGAAAGCTAAGGGTTCTGTTATTGTGAATCAGCGGTCTTCAATTATCTTCTCATCAACTTTAGAGACAATTTCATCGGTCACAGTGCTTGGCGGTCCACTTCATTCGTCATCATGCACATTAGTTCGGCCATTTTTAAACCTAATGCACCACTGACGTGCTCCACCTTCAGTAATCACATCGTTCCAATAAACTTCACAAGGTTGGCAATAAATCTCAATTGGTTTATTTAGCTTAGCCAACAAAAACCGTATTACCAACCGCACTTCATAACTCGCAGGATTTTCAATTGTGCCACATATTTAAAACTCTTGTTGTTAAACAACAAGGAGAGACAGTAACCTCTCACTAGCACAGGTGGATAGTCACTGAATGGAGATAAGCCCTGACATCAAAATGGCCACTATAGTCCCACCCCTAGCGGCTACAGAGTGAAACGTAAGCTACTTGCTAGGTAGTCCTTGTATGTAATTGAATATCTTACATCTCAAATATCAAAATATTCCAGGACGTAGTACGTACTATATCGTTCTGGTAAGAAATCAGCCAGGAAATAAATAGTAGCCAAGAACCTTTTGGGATGGAACAACATGTGTGGGTTTCATGACAGAGCTCCACTAAACTCTTCCCTGTCCTTTACTTCCCCCCTATTAATTTATTTGCTCGTTTGTGCACCAGAGACAACATTACCTTACATGGAGCAGTTTTTCACTCCAGTGATGATATCTAACTCTTCAGTACCGTATCAACTAAAGTTAGGTGGTGGGTGTTGTTTTCTTAAATATATTTATTTTTGCCTATTGATATATTTAAAAGCATCTCATTAATTTAAATTATCTACATTTGGTTTGTTATTTAATTTTGCTCAATACCCATAAAAAATGGATATGTACTTGTCGTTGTGAAATCTTACATGAAGAAATGTGTTCATAAAGTTTTAAAAAGCAGATTCAACAGTCTTCTAAAAGTTCTAATGTAAGAATGGCGTTTGATGAAAATAAAGTAATAATATTGTACCCAAAAACAATTGAGAGGGATCTAAGGTATTGAATGGTTGGCAGGCGTGCGCTGTGTGACCCGTTACCGGAGGTGCGACAAGCTGCAGCCAAGACGTTCGACAGCCTGCACTCGACTGTGGGCAACAGAGCTCTGGATGACATCCTACCTTCTATGCTGAACCAGCTGGTGAGTAGAGTAGACTGCTTGGAACTCGACCCAGTCATTGCTGACATTGCTTATACAGGTCACTCTTTACGCAAGTTATTTTGTTGTTCTTTTTGAAGTTAAAGTAATTTTAACTTTCCCTTATTGTTTTCGCGAATTCATTGGCTAACAGACCAATAAATCGAAAACTGGTATTAATCAGTTCATTGTAACTTATCGAATGCAGCTGTATCGTTTACTTGGATATTCAGCTGTGTATTGTATTAGAATACGGATTATCAAGCCGATCGACGCCAGAAATTTACTAGTTTATTACTGTGTCAGATATGACAACGGCGTGGTGTTCTAAGAATTATAGAAGAAAAAGGTTTAGACAGGTATATAAGCATTCTTTATATATTATGTGTAATAGTCATTTACTAATTTTTTGAAAATTACTTGATATGCCCAGCATTCGATAAATTAGCATGTGATTTAGAGTCAACATTTAAAGTGCTAAATAAACGTTATTGAAACAAACTTGAAGCTTACACTGAACAAAATAACATTTATTTTTCAGCTTGAAAATTTTAGAATCTAAAATGAAATATAGAAATCTTATACTTTTTTACAAATACTTCACAATTTAATTTTGTTATGTTTTGCGTTTCTTAAATTTGTTGCAACATACCCCATTCTGAAAGTTTCAGTTCTCACGGTCCACAGAAGATACTAGCAAACGACAGGTCTCGTAGATGGTACATTGTTTGTGACACTATCTAACATTCCAGACCAACCCAGAGCCAGGAATAGCCGAGTGCGCGCTGGACGGTCTGCGCCAAGTGATGGCTATCAAGTCACGGGTGGTGCTTCCGTACCTGGTGCCTCAGCTGACTGCCACTCCAGTCAACACCAAGGCACTGTCTATCCTGGCGGCTGTGGCAGGCGAGGCTCTCACCAAGTACCTGCACAAGATACTGCCAGCCCTGCTCTCCGTACTGGCCTCCAACCCTGCCAGCACTCAGGTGAACAAATTCACAGCAAACATTAAAATACTGGATTTTTAATACAATTTTATTTTACAACCAATGTTTATTAAGTTATACATAGTTTTGGATGTTATCATTTGGGTGATTTTTCCGGATGTTTAGATTTCCCATTGTTACCATGAGATAATGATTGATTGTGTATGTGTGCAGGAGTTGGAGTACTGTCAGGCTGTTGTATTGTCAGTAACGGACGAGGTGGGCGTGCGAGCCATCATGGATCAGCTGATGGAGGTGACGCGCAGTGAGGACGTGTGTATGCGCCGTGCAGCCGCAACACTGCTCTGTGCGTTCTGCTCGCACACGCGTGCGGACTACAGCCAGTACGTGCCACAGCTGCTGCGCGGGTTGATACACCTGTTTACAGACCAGGACCGCGAGGTGCTGCAGATCTCTTGGGAAGCTTTGAGCGCCGTTACTAAGGTCAGTTTCTCAAGGTGTCTTAACGATTCTTTCCAAACAATAATTGGTTAAGGTAGACTCAAATGCCTCTTTCAGAATTTGTTACTCTTTTACTCATTGCAGAAATTATATTGAGTAAATATATACGAGTTTAGTTGTTTGTTGTACAGCAATTAAATTTAAGACATTGTTTAAAAAATACTTCTATATACTAGAGCCATTCTATGTTTAATCAAAACATTTTAGATAAGCATTTTACGTCACCATTTTAGATTTTAGAAATTTAGTACTCAAATAGTTAATTCTGAGACATTTTAAGATTTTATCCCAAAAGTTTTAAAAAACTAACTAACATTAACAGACATTTCTGAAATTGCTCTAGGAGCTCATTTTTCATTTTGTTGACAATGAACCCACTATCTTCCTTTATTTTTATTTATTTAGCCAGTACATTTAATAAACACATTTATTGAAATGTTTTTGAATAGTCTACTTTCAATTATGTACCTTTTAGAAAAACCTCTCCCAACACTCTAGGTAATTAGAGCTCCTAGAGCAAAATCTGTGAAATTTATTGTAATAATTTGACATGGAATAATGTCATAATGATTTTTAATAAAAATTCAAAACCAAAATTTAAAGTAATATAATAAACAAAAATTTAAAATTGGACGCAGCTTAGTATTTTTTTATCAATATTGCTTTAAAGGACTATTTAAACTTTT
The DNA here is from genome assembly GCF_021130785.1 of Homalodisca vitripennis. Taxonomy (NCBI): domain Eukaryota; kingdom Metazoa; phylum Arthropoda; class Insecta; order Hemiptera; family Cicadellidae; genus Homalodisca; species Homalodisca vitripennis. The sequence continues at coordinate 15,387 of NW_025782567.1, forward strand.
TATGAAAGATCATACCAGTTTTTATGCAGAAAATATTATCGATGTATCTAAAAAAAGGGATTAAAATAAATTTGTCTAATCTATACCAATTCAGCAGGAAATCACACTCACGGCAGGACAAGCAACTGATACAGGCGCATGCATGTGATGATTTGTTCTTACTGAGGAGGTGGTGTTTGCAGAATAAAATGATAGTCAATACTAATAAAACTAAGTATATAAACTTTGATTTTAGAGGATTTTGCTTTGACACTCCATTGATTTATCATTCAGAAGTTTGTAAAATAAATAACTGTAAATGTACACCTTTAGAAAAAGTAAATTCATTTAAGTATCTGGGGATTATTTTAGATGAGAAAGTTACATGGGAAAAACAACATATATTTGAACTTCACAACAAGATTAAATTCTCGATTAGAAAGTTTTTTTATCTAAGAAATTTTTGTGATCCATCCTTATTGAGAAATTTATACTTTGCGTTAGCACATTCTCGTTTACAATACGGTATAAAGTTGTTGGGGTGGAACTTTTAAAGTGCATATAGATAAACTAAGAATATCACAAAATAAACTTATACGCGTCATAGCAAGTAAAAGCTTCAGAGAGAGTTCTTTTCCTCTTTATTCGCAAACTAACAATTTTGCCAATACAACATCTTTATGTTTTTAAAGTTTTGAGGGAGTTTTACTTGAGAAGTGGTAATAGAGGTACCAATTTAATTTATTCTACCAGAGGTTTAAATCTTAAACTGTTTAGATTACCAAAAGTCAATAAATCACAATTCAGACAATCTTTTTCCTACGCTGGTCCAAAAATATTTAATCAGTTGCCTTTGCACATTAAGCAGATAGAAAACTTTAAGGCATTCTGTGCACAAGTAAAAAAGTGGCTTTTTAGAAAACCAGAATTAAGTTGTTTATTTAGAATACTATCATAACTATATCAGTAAACTTTTGACATGTTAATAACTGTATAATTTAATATATTTTAATTAGATATCAAGAAAAATTAGTGTAAATAATTAACTATTAGTAAAATATAATAATTGATTTAAGTTCGAAGAATGGTTGTGGACGCTGCAGAAGCTCATATTTTTAGATATGTTTTTAAGAAGCTAGACATAGAAATTTATTTTGTTTTAAACCTGTAAATAGGATATTAATTGTTTTATATATTTTAGATTTTTATTTTTTTTTTCTCTCGCTGACCTCACTACTTGTAAAAGAGGTCAGTGTATTTTTCCTATCATTGTTAAGTTAATTCAATTTTGTAAGTTTATAGGAAAATAAATCATTTATTCATTTATTCATAATTGTTACGGATGATTTGTTTTTTAGTTTTATCGTTCATGAGTGGTACACACTAAGAACATAAGTAAGAGGGGTAACTCAAATATAAACAGTAATTTTTTAACCTTTTTTGATAACCTTATACATTTATTATTGTTTAAACATTTTTCAATACAATCTCCTGTGTGATCTACACTTTTGCCACAGATTTGGAAGTTTCAGTATTCCCTGGTCATAGAAAGTTTAAGGTCAAATTGTAAGCCAATTGCGCAAGTGCTCCTCAACTTCTTCATTTCTCTCAAATTGTTTTCCTCACAGTGATTCTTTCATAGGGCCGAACAAAAAATAGTCACAGGGAACAAGTAATGGCTAATAGGAGGGTGCTCAGAGGTTTAACAGACAATTTTTCCCAGTGTATCTCTTGTCAAAGTCGCGATGTGAGGCCTGGCATTGTTAAAGAAATCTCTTAAGATTATCGTAGAACAATAGTTGCAAAGTCTTTTCCAGCAGAGAGATGTTTTGGCTTATCACAGAGCAGCCTTCATCCTTTCTCCCCTTTATACTTAAATTGATCCAGAAGCCTTCCAGCGATCTCCGATTGACCTGTTTTTGGTTTCAGAACCCATTGAGCACTAATTTTTCAAAAACCGAGTTGATCATATGGATTGACCACTCTCATAGCTAATACGCACTTCTGATGGAATTTATTTCGTGGTTAAACGGCGATCACGTTCAATAATCTCTCAAGAGCCTTTAGTCATCTGAAAGGCTTATTCTTGGGTGCCAATCCATTAGCTTTCTTTTCAACTTGTTCTTGTCCACCCTTAAATTCTCTTGCCCACATAACACATGGTTCTGAGACAGTGCCAAGCGTCAAGCGACACAGACAGAAAAAAGGCGCTAGACAGTGGTCAAGCATCTTAAGACATTGGATGTGGAGTCTGAGTTAGAAATAGCACAGGTTTGAATCCTGTCTGTGGCTCTTGCACTATTTATCAGTACCATGGACCTTGTACTCTCCCCCTTATTCTGTTTAATAAGATCCTTGCACAGGCCAGTGGTCCATAAGGACGGGCAGAATAAGGCTTAAAAGAAGATCGGCTTCTCCTTTACAAATTTTAAAATAAAGTGTACTGTCTCCAAACTGTGCCTGAGTTAAAATTTCCGGAGGTTTAACGCCTACATTGGTTAAAAAACTTAATGATAATTCGTTGTGCAACAGACAAGGGAATTCTTGCTCGGTCATGCCTGTACTGACAGCAATGCTGAGCTTGAGCACTAACTAGAACGGTTCCCCCTCTTCTCATAAACCATACATCTACTCCACACAACATTATCTAAGTAGGACCTTCAGTCTGAGAACAATAGCAAAATTACCGTTAATATTTGATTTAGTCTTTTACAATAATTCAGATGTATCCAACATTTGATTCCACTGACAAGTAAACATGTAAAGTGATTTATTTAATTGGATATTGGTAAATCAATCAGTCAGTGTCAATTTACATTAATTTCTGTTATTTTGTACAATTATTAGCTCACAATCAAATTGAGTTTCATCTACAATTTTTTTTTTGCTTTTATTTTGTAAAAAAGTAAATTTTAGACTCCAAAATGTGTAAAAAACATGTTTTAAGTTCTGCGTTGTTTTCCTAGAAAGGGACTATGGCCATAATGATCAATATTATTTTCTAAGTTTTTATAGTGATGGTGAGAAATGTGCGATTGTTGAGATTCACTAAGAATATTTTGACTTTATTTCAGACACTAGACACAGAGCAACAGATAAACCATGTTAATGACATCAGACAGGCTGTTCGCTTTGCTGTAAGCGATCTGAAGGGCAGTGACCTGCTACCAGGATTCTGTTTGCCCAAGGTGAGTAACGTTTTACATTACCTATACCTCTAAATATTTACAATGTCACTGTCATGTAGCGCATATTGTTGCATAAAACGAATAGAATTATTTAGCAGAAAACGCAGTTGCTGCTTCTAAATTGATTTAACCGTTTGAGGTATCATAAGAAAACATTAACTCGTAGGTATGTACAAAGGTGATAAGTTAGCAAGTCTTTCACTTCCATTTTCTTCATTCAGGACAAGAAACTGAGGAACCTCTCATTGCACCTAGTCTTAGAAGGATATATTTGAATTTACTTCCGAAGTGACAGGATATTCAGGATGGGTAAGGTTGGGGGTAGGGACCACCTCCTGTGAAGTCCCTATTGGGAGAGATAATGGTCACCGTATCTCGGTCATGTCACCTTGGTAGATTCTTTCCCACTATCCCTCTTTTGGGTTTGTATAAATGTAATTGTATCTAAATTGATATTTGATGATTAATTTTAGTTTCATCATTGGACAAGTCCAGTGAAGAATTTTATTTAATTCATTGTCAAAAAGGTGTGCAATTAATGGTCTTGAAGAATATGTTTATAAAAACTGGTATTACGTTAAAAATATACAAAACTGCTTTTAATTTTAAAATCTCAATAAGTGTCAAAATACAAGAGAGAGTTCTATAAACCTATTCAGCAAGTCTGTGACAGATGGAATGTCGGTACTGAGAATGCAGCAATGATAAACTATATTGTACAATAGTAACAGAGGAAGTGTTGTGCAGGGAATAACTCCGATCCTGCCACTGTTCCGAGAAGCGATCCTGAACGGAGTGCCGGAGGTGAAGGAGCAGGCCGCCCAGGGACTGGGGGAGGTCATCAAGCTGACTTCTGCCGAGGCTCTGCAGCCTTCAGTAGTCCACATCACTGGGCCTCTCATCAGGATTCTGGGAGACAGGTAACCCCAATCCTTCCTGGCAGTCCTTGTGTGTTACAATGTTCTTGGAGGTTCTTAGCACATGTGTAATAAACTCTGTTTAGTTTTCAATGGATAAAGATGAAGGGATTAGTCACTGCTATTAAAAGACGGCACCTCATTTGAAAGGTCGTGATAAAAGAAGAACAGCGGAAACAAGAGCTTTCTATCTCCAACCCAGTACAAAATGGTAGCTCATTGAAATTTAACTAAAAAGCATGGATGGATCCTGCTATACTGTTTGTGTGACAGATGACCTTAGGGACGGAATAGTAGTGAATTTTTAAAAAATCCTGTGTGAATCAATACAGCATGCCGTTTAAAGTTTCTACAACAGACCTGGACATTGTCAAACTGTCCTGGGACTGCAACTTGAGCATTGATAAAAAACACAGGTTAGTAAGTCTTAATTGGTTTATTGCTAAAGCCCATTTTGGGGAAATGGTTTGCTTTTGATTCCTAGAGGGTTGTTCTGAGTTTCATTTTTCTATCTTTGTCCATTTAAGGTTGAGCAGGATCCATCCATGCTTTTAACTCAATTAATTCACTGTAAAATTGTGATGGGTTGAGATAGAAAGCTCTAGTTTCCACTGTTCTTTTTTTTATCAAGACCTTTCAAGGTTCTTTACATTTAAAATTGTTGAGCCGCCCTATCAAAATCCCGATTTGGAGAAATGGGCAAAGTTGTAACAGTCACTAAAAACTTCACTTCTACTTTTTTAGAATGGTCCTTCCCTCCATCTTTATCCATCAAAAACTAAACAGAGTGTATCCATACTTTTAACTCACACTGTACATGTTGTATTGTTTTCTTTCAATCACACGTATTACGACTTATGGGCTTTTATGTACATGCTATGCAACATGCATAATTGATAACAAACACGTATAGTTCAAAAAGGAGAATTTCAATTATAAATACTGTTTAGAATAATTAATTGATTTATGTTATCAAACCATTACAAACTCAATTCCTGTATTTATCACTGTAAATGATGATGGCTTTTCCTGGGTGTACATATGTCATTATTACTCTCAGATTTATTGTCATAGTAGTATATATTGTCAAAGACAGTAGTTTATATTTTATTTATATTTAATGTAGTACATATTTGTACACATTACAATTCGTAATAAAAATTTTGTAAACAAAAATTAAACATCATTTGTCCTTTTAAACACCTTTAATTCTCTATTCAATATAAACGTCCTACAAAATAGCTTTTCTTGGTGGTCATGTCAGACTGTCACATATTGTAGTGACGTATCAGTGCCTGTCAGATAGTTGACATTTGTGTCACTTGCAGGTTCAACTGGAGTGTGAAGGCCGCAGTCCTGGAGACTCTGGCTCTGCTCCTGGCCAAGGTGGGAGTTATGCTGAAACAGTTCCTGCCGCAACTACAGACCACGTTCCTCAAGGCTCTCAACGACGCAAATCGCCAAGTCAGGCTGAAGGCTGCGGCTGCATTGGGCCACCTTATCGTCATACACACTCGGGCGGACCCCCTCTTCTCCGAGCTGCACACCGGCGTCAAGTCTGCAGAGGATCCGGCCATCAGGTACACCTTGTGAATGTTGCTTGGAATTTGGAGCATAAAACTTTTTAATATTTGGGAAAAGTACATGTCGATTTTAAGTTTGTATTCCTTTCAGAATCTTTTCAGGCAGATTTATATTCTTTCTGATTAGCGAATAGAGCAAGTACTAAGTGTAGCCTTTGAATCAAACCTTCTTGCTTCCTTCCTTGATCCTGTCAGGCAATGATTCCGCAAGTTAATTCAAAAAGTTAAGGAAGGGTTTTTGCTTGTTGCAGAGAGACAATGCTGCAAGCGCTGCGAGGAGTGATCAGTCCGGCGGGAGACAAGATGTCCGAGGCTCTACGCAAGTCTGTGTACCAGACCCTAACGAACATGCTGTCCCACCCGGAGGATGTCACTCGGTCTGCAGCCGCTGGGTGTCTGGGGGCTCTGGCGCGCTGGCTCAACCCTGACCAGCTCTGTGCTACACTCACTGACAACCTCCTGCGTAAGTACCGCAGTGCATCATTGCTATCTCCTATTAAACTATTGAGCTCTTTCAATGCGATAGCCTTGCTATCGAAAGGCTTCACAGAATAAATAGCTTTAAATATTAGGTGTTGTGAATTTTCACTATAGTGATTACATATCTTGCCATGTCTATCTGTACAATTTGTAACAGCTGTCTCCCAATTGTCTTTTTCTCTCTCTTGCTATACTCAATTTTATACCAATTTTATTCAGTGGATGGATCATTCAAAAAAATTCCTGTATTGTTTCTAAGAAATTAAGACTTGTATTACCATTTTTGTTAGAGATGAGTCAATGCCAAAAATATTTCATTCTAATTCCCTTACCAAAATTTGCAAACAAAATATTATTTACAAAAATATAATAATTTATTAATTACGTTGACCTATGTTTAAAAAAAAAACAGTAGCAGTCGTGGGACTGCCGATAGAAGTGAAAACGGAACTATTAAGTTGAGAGTAATTAACAATACGTTATAGTAGCAGTACATCTGTAATTGTAAATGTGACGCGTTTTTAATTTTCCAATTTTAAAATCCACGAAAAAATATTATCAAATAACTAGAAATCTATTTTACTACGCTAGTAAGATAAATCTTATACCGTAATAATACTCATTTCATGATGAAGAGGTTAAATATTAAAAACATAATTAACGTGAATTATGCTAAATTTTAATTACAAATATTCGTACAAATATTAAAAATGTTTAAAAATATATTCGTTGTTTTCATTATTCATTTATCTGTATAAAAATATGTTGTAATTGCTCAATATTTATAATAGTTAGTTAAACATAGAATACAAGTGAGTAAACACCGAGTGAACAACAGTGAGTTGAACACCGTTGTAAATAATACAGTTATTGCTACGGATAAAGTATATAATTGCAATAACAATTAAACCCACAATATTTTTAAAACTAATAAATTAGTTAAATTAACTTGGTTCTTTCGTAAAGGTATTTTTATTGCACAATAAACTAATTTATTGAGTTAATACGGTATCAGTGAGCCAATGATAAATTACACAAAAAATATTCATCTATTTTCACACAACTTTCTCGCTGACAAATTTTGTCTGACAAAAAATAAAAAAGATCCTCGCTTACTACTTTTTTCTTGTCATTGTAAACGCTATGTAAAATGTAAACAATAATCAAAATTATTTCGAAATTTTTTTAATATTTAAAAATGTAACCAATAGATTGCCAATATTAAGAGCTTTAATTTGACCCATCTTACAGAATTGTACGACATTGGCTTCACTTTTAAATCGCGAGAGGAAGCCGTAAAGGTCACTGATTTTCGCAGTCTGTTTTCATACTCCGCCGGGACAGTTTTAACACAGCGAGACTGACTTTTTCATGCAGGTTAGTATCATTAGCATGTCGGTGACGCGAACCGAGGATTTTACCCTCTACCAAAACGCTCAACGCGCCTAAAGAAGTTTTCACTTCAAAAATCTTACTGGGCTTGCAGTGATGCATGAAAATAAATATAGAAAATGCAGATTGTAACCAAATTATTGTTGAAAAAACTTTATTTAATCTATTTACATTTTTTCGTACACAAAGTACAAAAATATCACTAGCAGTAGACTCGTATAATGTGCAGATAAAAGTCTCAGTAATGTGGGGATCTTAAATTTAAATTACAAACTGAGTAAAATATTATTTATTAAATTGCTGTAATTATTTTATCTGTCCATATTTTTCCATTCAGAAATCACAACATTAACACAAATTTTACTAATTGGTAATTTGCGTACTGTTTATCAGCTGTTGTTCGTACACTTATTTAGAATTTAGATTCATCTTTGACATTTCAGTTGTGATAATGTGAAACAATAACATTTCAGGTGTATTTTAAGCACTTCTGTTGATTTTATTCATTATTATGTACTAAATTACTTTGAAAATATTACTATGTTAATATGTGATGTTATCAAACACTGTATTGTCTCAGAGGACGATGTATCCGTGGACTGGACGCTGAGGCACGGTCGTAGTGCAGCTCTGATGGTAGCACTGAAAGAAGGACCTTCCTCTGTGTACACCGACGACTACGCGGAGAAGATCAACAGGACACTTCTGGGCTACCTGGTCGCCGACAGGGTGAGTCTTGTTATCCGTTACGTATATTTCAGTGTTTGTAGAATTTGTCAACATCGGAAAATTCTATTATTTGTTTTCCTGTAAGGAAACTAGCTTTATATGTGAGGTCAAAGTTCCATGGGTTTTGTAAGCAATTTATCTTTTATCATAGCAAAAATTTATGTTCATAGTTAGTGATTGAACAGCTGATAGTGATCGTCAGAAACTATCAATAGTTTATACAATGGTCATTCAGAAAGGAATTTGCTTGCTTTAACAAATAAAAAAATTACACATAACTTTTATACCTTTTTTTTAATTACATACATCTGAAAGAACAACTCTTAAACTATTTTTTAACATACATAACATTTGTAAGCTCTGATCGTATCAAGTTGCAGCTTTTCAATATCAGTTGATTAAATTCTGCTGCTGGTGCACGGTCAGTGTGACCCCACTCCATTGATCGTTATATTTGTTTGACACTGACATAAGAAACCCATGTTTCACACCAATGGGTATGTGGTTTAAAATAATTCATTACCTTCTACACAGTACCAGATAAGAAACTTCAAAGCTGGTTCTATTCTTTGTTTTGAGTTCGTCAGTGTAAGAGTCTGGGTACCCTTTAGGCACAAAATTTACTCTTCTGAGTCACAATTTCGTACACTAGATTCGTGACCTTAAAAACCTTTTGATATCCTTAACGTTATGGTTGATTTGTTCGGCGACATCACAAGTAGGGACAAATGCTCAGCCACTTCGCTTTTCATTGTGAACATTTGTTTCGATTTGCACCATTGTTAACTTGAATATAATGCTTAATGTCTTCATACACAGAACTCAATTCACAATCAATTTCCACCTGTTGGATTTTGTTTACCAAAAGAAATCTTATGACACTTCACAGTGGGCCATTTTGAACACTAGTTCAGAGCGTTTAGAATGGCGTAGCAACATTCACTGTAACGCTACTTGACGTAGCTACACAAGGTTACCTCCACCTGCTTCGGCAACTTGGCTCTTGTATGTTAAACAATCACTGTACAAGGTTTAGTTTTCTTACACAGCTGACTACTTCCTCGTTGTGCTGTACAGGTTCCCATCGTGATGAATGGTGTGAGAGGCCTCGGCTACCTGTTCCAGCACATGATGAGAAACTCTGTCAAAATACCACAGACCCTCCTCTCTCCCTTCTGTAGGGTAAGTGTTTTATTATTGTGAACTACTTAAATGTTTCAGCTCAGTTGCACAAATCCATATATATATATATATATATATATATATATATATATATATATATATATATAGGCTATATATATATATTTTCTTCATGCAGAAATAAAAATAAAAAACCAAATATTGGTAAACTCTTTATGAATTTTCGTGTGACTTAAACATACTTCTTCAGATAACAATAAATAGTGTATACATATTTACAAGATTAAATAATTTAACTAACTAAATATAAACAAGAAAAAGAACTGAAATAGAATAATAAACAGTGGGAAATACCTCACTGCTGATGTTTCATCAGAAATACCAAAGAGTAAAAAACTAAAATTTAAATTTAAAATTCGAAAGAAAAATTTTAACGGTTTTAAACCCTGTCATAAACCACGTTGTGGTACATGCAAAATTATGTCCTCCAGTCAACATTTTAGCAGTAACATAACCAATAAAACGTATCCAATTAAAGTAACTATTGATTGTAATTCAACTGATTATCAGCTAAATTATAATTTTTGTAATAAACGATATATTGGCCAAACCTCTAACCCTCTTTGTATCAGAATGACAGGTCACCACCATTACAGTATTGTTCATGGAGATGACAAACCCCCTCGCTGTAAATTCCAGGGAACATAATCAGGACAAAAGTGAAAACTGTTTAGATTAAAAGGCATCAATAATGTTCCATTGCATGCCAACTAAAATATAAATAGGTTTAATTTGAGAAAGAGAGAAACTTCTCATCAACTTGTTTTGAAATGAAAATTTCCTTTAGGTTTGAACATTCGATAATGTCTAAAATTAGTTTTTTTACTTTTTGGTATTTCTGAAGAAACATCAATTGTGAGGTATTTTCCACTGTTTATTATTCTATTTCAGTTCTTTTCTTGTTTAAATTTAGTTCAATTATTTAATCTTGTAAATATTTATACACTATTTATTGTTATCTGAAGAAGTATGCTAAAGTCATACGAAAATTCATAAAGAGTTTACCAATATTTGGATTTTATTTTTATTTCTGCATGAAAAGAATACATATTCAGGGTCCCCACCCGACCGTGAAAACCGTGAAACCGGGAATAAGCCGTGAATTTCGTTCACCGTGAAAAAACCTTAAATAAGCCGTGAATTTTGTTTACATACCGTGAAAATCTCTACAACTTTTGAATAAATAAAATCAACACGGGTCGTCGTCAGACGATAATATTGGAAAGTTGACCTTCGCTATTGCAAAGTAAAAAGTAGCACGCAATGTAGGGGATAGACCACGAAGTTTGACAGGTGCTGCTATCTGAGCGATTTTACTGATAATATGGTTTATAAACAAATGAGGAAAAGGAAGGGCCGATGGGAGATGACGCTTCCGGCTCAAATCACGTGAGGCCTGTCTTTGTCTGTCGCCAGGTTCCGGGCCTTGGCTACGCTACGCGGCTGTAAACAAGGCATTCTCTGATTGAACGCGAGATTAATAACACAATTTAATTACTTGATAGATTGTCGTTTAATGTAAACACTTTTCGTATTGGAGTTTTATTGTATCAGATATAGTCTATTATTGTTTTCATAAAATAAAAAAAGTATACAAATCCTTAATCTAATGTAAGGAATTTAAATTACATTTTAACTTAATTTCATTCTATTAAATCCCTTATTTTATTTAAATATTAATGAGAAAAATGCTATTCAGTACAATATCTATATCGTTGTGTGTAATGACTGTTAACACAATGTAATAATTATAAAAAATTTTAATTTATGGTGGACAATAAATTGAATTAATTTAGGGTCTTGCGTAAATAAATAGTATAATAATGTGACGGAGCAGAACCTACACGACACATATCAATTAACGCAGCGAGACCATAACTTTATAGGCCTATATAACTGTTTTAATTACCAGTAAGGTCGTTTGAGAAAACAATTTTATTTTTCATCTCTTTAGATATTAAACGGTAGTGATATGCGTTTTCCTTATCAATAATATTTTTTATGATTCCTAAGCTGCATGGATATTACGAGTGTACACGGTTTAAATCTTTTATGGTGAATGTGTGTTTAAATTGTATAATGTATTAGTAAAATATTACAAATGAAACGTCATGTTATAAAAACGTTAGAAAAAAACCATTGCATTTTTCCTAACCAGGAAACAACAAACGTCAAGTAACTTTGTAGTGTTAAGCTTTATTACTACAAATCGAGGAAGTCGTCCAAGTATAATTTTGTCGGGTTCCATACGACTACGTTAACGCTATTAATCATTTCATGCAGATGAAAAATATATCGTACAAGGTTCATTTATTGTAATGTGGTGCAGCGATGTTATGGTAAAAATAACCTTTGTTGTCTACTGTCAATGAGAGTGGAAGGGGAGGGGTATATCGTGTACTCCACTCCCCCATCCTCGGACAACAGCTGGTTTCATGTCTCAACATGAAAGATTTGTTTCCCCAGCTCGGCACTCCAATCTTATTCTTATTGTGAGAATTGAGTTAGATTTCATTTGGTGTGTCAGTTATTACGTCAAATATTTATTAGTTACGAACTGTATTGTGAAAATTTAATTTCTTCTGTCTTGTTGTTTGTTCTTTGTTTGTCCTTCAGAAGAAGCAGTAACCAGTACACGAGGTAAGAAAATGTTCATTCATTTAGTTTGTAGCCTCCGGTAGCAGCATTAATAGACACTTCTTTTTCTTGCAAGATAATCAGTTTTATGATCGTGATCACTGATCAGTGGCGGATTGGCCGTTGGATACAAGGAGGTTTGCAAACTTAACTATAAATAAAGCTTTTATAATTATCAAAAAGGCGAGTTCTTGTAAATTTTCGGTAGCGTAATGTAATAATTAAATTTATTTTATTTTATATTATATAAAATCTATTTATTTTAAATTATAGAATCAACCATGTTTAAATTTTAAACCAGATTCTAACAATTTAGGAAAGGATTTTGAACTAAAGAAGCCGACGGCGGCACGGAGGGTTGTCAATGCCAGCCAGCTCCATTGAGAGAGTATTAATCGTAATGGTAGGACGACAGCGATGCAACGTTTCTTTTAAAATTTATTTATAATCAAACTTATAAAACTATAACATTTTTCATATCCATGTTATAAGAACATGTACTCTGTTAAAAAAAATAATATATAAATCAAGCAATATTTTTTTAAAGTAGTTTAATTATGACTAGATCACTTTTTTGATTTCATCATATGGCTGTGCCCCATTACCAATATTAAATAAAATTAATTATTTAAGCTGTAAGGATTCAGATTCACAGAACCATGGGGGGGGGGCAGGAAACAGCCAAGGTATCAAATGATGCAATCCGAAACTGATCGTGATTCGTTCTCATTGCAGTAGGAATGAATAAGTATTAAATCTAACGTAATAAAATGAACACTTTAAAGTATGTAATGTTTTTAAAATGTAAAATTTATTGGAAAATGTTATTTTACTAACGCTTAATGTTTATTTTTATAAATAGTATATAACCTGTAAACTATTTCCTCAATTCCACAATTTGGTACTATTCGATGTTTATAACATTTTATTTCCCATGTATTCAATTTTCATTTTTATTTTGTCACACAGATTATGATGTTCGTACAAAAAGTTGTGAAATACTGTTGCCTACCTTAAACGTAAACACTGCTGACAATCTAATCAGAGGTCCTGTTGCGGAGCCGGTCCCCTCGTCTTTGTGGGCTATAAATAACTCACCTCGTAGATCTCTTATCTATTATACGTGACAACCTCTCTTCGTCTTTTATTTAACGAATCAATGATTTAGAAAATCTACAATATCTCACATTCTTTTTATTGTGTTTGATATATATATATATGGAGAAGATTAATTTGTAAGTTAAATATCTCTAGACTGACCTTTTGAAAACCTTTTTTACTTGTTCATGTGACCAAGTTCCTCCGGAGACCTCATTTTGCAAACTCAATTATCATTACATTATTTAATGTTGAAAGATTATTTTGAACGTCAGGAAGTGTAAAATAAATAGACAGTGTACGTTTTGATATTCTTTATAATTTATTATGATTCAATGTATGTGTGTGTGCGAGCACAGGATTTCTAGATTGAGTCTAGTGCAAATAAAATATTCATACTTACGTTACTTTTCAAAACCAGTATATTTTATTTTTTATCGTAAAATGCTTTTGCAAGAATAATTCAAATATTGAATTTTTATACAATGTACATTTTGTAGTAATTAACAAAAATGTCAGCAATATTCTCATAATTATAAAAAACGCTAGAAAATGAGAATGAATGGGTAATATTCTTAAAATAATTGATGAAAGGGTTGTAATGTGTTAAAATTTTTTGTTCAAATGTTTTATTAGGGGCGATTTCGTAAAATAAATATGCTAACTCCATTTAATTGTATATGTGTGATCTTGAACAGAGAAGCATTGTTTATTTCCGGTGCATTGTTTGATTAACGACGACTCTCTTCATCAGTCTAGTCACTGGCTTTGTCCGTGTCTTACACAGATTATGCAGTAGTCGTCGGGATTAGATTTTAGTAAAATGCTAAAATACAAAATAAAAAAAATCTGCTGTTTTTTTTTTATTTTATAGAAATAAATAAAATCCACATATAAAATTAATCCTTTGACTTTAAATAAATTGTTACCGATTAACAATATATTGTACAGTTATGAAACACTCTTAATTTCTCATTTATTTGTTCAAATGTGAAAACTTTAACACGAACCCAAATAAGAGACTTTATGTTTTTGTTTATCAGAACAATTACAAAAATATTTCAAATAACTAAAAACGTCTTAAGATATAACTTATTGAAGATAAGAAGCAATATCTTCTTTGTCATTTTCAATATTTACGTCCGTTGTGGTAAATATAATAGACGCGATGTGGGATGCTTTAGCCTTTGAATCGCCTGTCTCCCTTATGTCAGTGTGTCCACTGCAGACTTCGCAACTTATAATGTAAAGTTAGGTCACCAGTTGTTTTCTCTTCATCATCACTTATGCGTTATTTTTCTGTTGGTTAAAATTAGGTTATATTTGTGCCAGATTCAATTCCTTATCTTCTAAAAGTTCAAAATATCGATACAGCACTTAACTCGAACTAGAAATTTCCAGTACTCGCACACTTGTACAATGTAAGTTTAACTGACTGTAATACGGGGTTTCCTTATTTTCAGGCCAAAATACCACTTCATTCAAAACCGAGCTCAACAAGTTTTCAACCATCGTACCTCCTTGAATTTCCTTGGGTCAAGGAACACCCTTCTATTAAAACAATGGCAATCTGTTCGTGGTGCAATAAAGGCATAAGCATCAGTGGGATGGGTAAAACGGCTTTAAAAAGCCATTCTAAGTCCGCCAAACACATTTTAAACGAGAAAAACAGACAGAAAAGCCTTCCATTAAATATGTTTTTTAAAGACAATGTTGCTGACAGCATTTCTCTATCAGGAGAACCTAGTAGCAGCCGAGATCAAGGGGCTATTGGGATCCAATTAGCGCAGGCTTCTGGTACGGAAAGCTCCCTCAGACAGCCGAGTCACACAACTGTTTCGACATCACGTCCCCAATCCACAGTGAAGCAATATGTTATTTCTGAATCCGTGACAAGATCAGAAATATTCTGGTGTTTACAAATAGTTGTTAATCATATTCCCTTTGCAGTTGCAGCTCGCTGTGCTAAAAGTTTCAAGTTTCAATTTCCTGATAGTGAGATAGCATCAAAACTAAAGTTGGATTATACCAAAGTAGGATATTTGATCGTGTTTGGTTTGGCACCACATTTCGAGAGACAAATAGAAAAGAAACTCAAAGAATGTTCTCATATTGTTCTCTGCTTCGACGAATCTTTAAATAAAGTTAGTCAACGGCAACAAATGGACGTTCATATTCGTTGGTGGGATCCAGCCAACAATCATATTGAAACAATATATTTTACATCAATATTTTTAGGTCATACCAAAGCGGAAGATCTTCTCCGAGGAATCAAAAGCGCCATTTCGCCTGACACTTTAAATAAAATAGTTCAGGTTTCTATGGACGGACCTAACGTAAATAAAAAAATGTTCAATGATTTCGAGCAAGAACTGCTAGATTCACCAAATGGCCATGGCCTGTTAAATATTGGTAGTTGTGGTCTCCACACTCTTCACGGCGCCTTTAAAACTGGCATGAAAGCAACAAAATGGGATGTTGTGGGATTCCTTAGAGCATTGTATAACTTATTTAAAAATTCACCAGCTCGTAGAGCAGATTTCACCTACTACAGCTCGTCTGATACATTCCCTTTAAAGTTTTGTGCTGTCAGATGGGTGGAGAGCGGCCGTGTGGCTCAAAGGGCCTTGTTGATACTGCCTTGCGTTAGGAAATATGTAGATGGTGTTGTTAAAAATAAAAAAGAGCCTGCATGTCGCAGTTTTGAAGTAGTCAAAGATAATTTAAATGATAAGCTTTTGGCAGCCAAATTGGCATTTTTTATGTCAATTTGTGGTCTATTTGAACCATTCCTCAGAGAATTTCAAAATGATGCCCCAATGGCTCCTTTGATAAATAATGAGATTAGCTCATTAGCTTTGAATCTCATCGAAAAGGTTGTAAAACAGGACCATCTGGATACGGTAAGAAATCAGATAGATAAAATGGACTTATCGCCCAGCAATCTTATCCCAACCAAACATTTCGATTTGGGGTTTGCCACTAAAGATGCTCTCAGGACATGTGAACCAACATCAGATTTGGAAAAATTAAATCTTAAGAGAAACGCAAGGGAAGCTGTACTTGCTATGGTGAAAAAAATAATCGAAAAATCACCCATAAAGTACCCTTTGTCAAAAGCCATCACCTATCACCTGTCTAGATCCGAATGTAATTAAAAATAATTCGGGAGAAAAACATCTTACTTCATGTTTAGAGCAATTAGTTGCGAAAAAATGGATGACTGGTATAAAGGCAGATAGTGTGAAACGACAGTACCTCAAACTGTTCTCAAATGAGCACGTATTAAATCAGTGCAAAATGTATCAAAGACATGAAAAACGACTTGATGATTTCTTTGTAGAAATAATAAAAGTTGAAGGTGTGGAGGAGTATAAAGATTTAAAGCTTTTCATTCAACTCATTCTGACACTTTCTCACGGAAATTCTTCTGTTGAAAGAGGCTTCTCTGTCAACAAACAGTGTATAGTTGAAAACTTGAAGGAGGAGAGTTTAGTCGCGTTGAGAAAAGTTTGTGACGGCGTATCAGCAGCAGGAGGATTGGAGGCAATGGAAATCACTAATGAATTAGTTCATGCTGCCAAAAATTCCCACGCCCACTACTCGGAGCACTTGGCAAAACAACGAGAAGAAATGAAAGACAAAATTAATTCTGAGAAAGAGAGGAAGCAAGCTGCAATAGAAAAAAAAGAATTGGAAGCACAAAAATTCCAGGTTTTGTCCGACGCCAGGAAAAGGGCAGCTGAGTTAGACGATAAGATACAGGAACTTAGCAAAAAGTGCAAATCGTAATTCACTTTTATTCTAGACATTTTTATCAATTTCTTTATTTATGTGTACAAATATAATTTTTTTTGTATAAACTGGTACCAAATAACTTTTCTTATAACAAGTTGTATATAATTTTTATACATTTAACGTTTATATGTTATTTTAATTTCAATAAAATTGCCTTTTCTTATGTACTAATTAAAATGTGAACCTGTGATTATGTGAAAATTTTCCTGTGGAAGAAATCGATCGAAATAATAATAATAATGTGTTAAACAAGAAAATAATTTAATAATCACGCAAGTGTACTTCATGGACTCAAACGAGTTAGCCTTAGCCAACGTACGAATCCTGTCACCCTGCATCTTGTCTAACCTGTGTCAACAAAGTTCTCTTCAGATTTCAACAAACTTGTAAGTTAAAGAAAATTATGAGCTATGTGCATGCTAATTATATTGAAATTTGTCTTTGTCATTGCTTTGATGACTGTTATGATGATGTTTTGTAAAAATAATATGCCTTGTTATATTCATTATGTAGCAAATCGCACATAAAATCGGGCGCTCGCCGCTCATTGCTTGCGTCGTAACCGAAGCCTATTGTTATTTCGTTCTTTTAGACGTTTCCGTCAATTCCTGCACGACCAATGACATCGTTAGTCAAATGGGAAGAAGTTTTATATTGTATTTTACCGCTCCGCCGCGTCTGTAGTGTTTACGTCTCAACTTCGCCCCTCTCCAACACGATTTTGTTTGTACCGGTAACGTTGTTTATGAAAACTTTCCGACCTTGAATTTTAATTTTTTTAACCGTGAAAACCGTGAATTAGCCGTGAATTTGAGTATTTAGATTGAGTGGGAACCCTGATATTGATACATAAGCCATTTGATATATATATATATACCGGGTGTCCGAAAAGTCCCATCCCCCTCTTCTAACTTCTAACTTTCGAACAGAATTAAACAAACCAATATCTTTTGGGGGGTAGTTATATAATGACATACGATTTTTGCGCTACATGAGAACTTAGCCCTTCAACCCAAAATAGGGGGTTGGGGGTCAAGTCAAAAGTTTTAAATGCAAACCCCCATGAAATGACACTACATTTTTAAGGTCTAGAGACTAGAGGTCTCTATCTCAATCCAGTAGGAAACAATGGCTTGTCAAAGTTTTATTGAAAAGTTACGCTAAAATACACTATTTTTCTTATCTCATCTGTTCAGACTTATTCTTAATACTAAGTAGTGCTAAATTAAACTTAAAATAATACAACTTAATTTTGAAATTTTACCTAAACTTTTTTTAAGCTCAAAGTAAATTGCATTTAAAATTTTTGACTTCACCCCCAACCCCCCATTTTGGGTTGGGGGCTAAGTTCTCATGTAGCGCAAAAATCTTCATTTGTCATTATATAACTACCCCCTAAAGGATATTGGTTTGTTTAATTCCGTTCAAAAGTTAGAAGTTAGAAGAGGGGGATGGGACTTTTCGGACACCCGGTATATATATATATATCAAATGGCTTATGTATCAATATGTATTCTCTTCATGCAGAAATAAAAATAAAATATATAGTATATATATATAGTATATATATATATATATATATATATATATATATATATATATATTACTATAATATATATAATATAGTATCTAGTATATTTATATCAATATTTAACTTTAGTATATTTAACCCTTAAATGAGCGCGCGGGGGCCTCAACGACCCCACAAGTAGATATATTGCTCTATTTTTCGAAGTAGGTTGGCTAGACTGCTGTGACCCTAGATACCTTCCGGGTAGACGATGAGTAATCGCGCCCTACAGTCAGTTTGGCTGTGACCGTCGCGGGTGAATCGTACAGTCCGTTCCAAACAAACATTACATGTTTGGGTCGTCTAGACCCCCGCGCGCGTACTCACGTTACCTACTAGTGTTGCAATTACCGGGTCATTTTTACCCCCGCGCGCGTACTTGTGTTATTTGATATGTGCATTGAAAGTTAATATTTTTATATGTGATACAGAAGGAGAATTTGTATGTATATACTCGTACATTGCTAACGGATTTTGAATATAGATTGTGTCTACATATTCTGTTTTTGTGTTGACAATATTTATTTATTCCGAGAATGGGTTCTGAAGATTTCAAAGTGGCTAGAATTAGAAATTTTTTACTTGAAACCGAAGAAGATGGGGACATATTTGAGGATGAGAATGCTCAGTCGGATCATGACGAAACTGATCATGTGAGTGAGTCGGACCACAACACTGATACTGAAGCTGATAACACAGATGAAGATCCAGACTTTGACCCACAGACCGAGAGAAGAGATGAAGATAGTGATTTTGACTCCGATATTGTACTGATGAGTGATAATGAAGAACTACCCGTACCGACAGCCAACGAATATCTTGAAAATATAGACTTAGACGAAGTTGAAAATGTTATTGAAAATCATATGACTGTAGAGAGAGTCATAGAAGAAGTTGTACAGGGGTCTGGAAGTATAGTGCAAGAATTTATTGGAAAGGATAGAGAAACTGTATGGAAAAAAGACCCAATTGTTGCAGATACTGCTCGCGCTCGGCCTGCAAATATGATAAGATGTTTGCCTGGCCCAAAAAATGCAGGTAAGCATGCAAAAACTCCTTTGGAATGCTACAGTCTATTTATAGATGATGAAATACTAGATATAATTGTAACGTGTACTAATATCTACATTGAAAGAAAAGGACAGAGTTTCCCTAGTTCCAGAGATGTAAAAAGTACTGACAAACATGAAAAGAATGTATTTCTAGGTCTTGTACTATTGGCAGGAGTTATGAGATCTAATCACCAAAATCTTTCTGAGCTGTGGGAAAGGGATGGATTTGGAATCGAAATGTTTTATTGCACAATGAGTTTGAAGCGGTTCCACTTTTTATTGCAATCTAAAAGATTTGATAATAAAAATGATCGAGCATCTAGACTTGCTTTAGACAAACTAGCTGCACTCAGGGTTGTATTTGAAAATTTTAACCGAAAATGTGCTGAAAATTACGTTCCATGTCCTTTCATTACTATATATGAGCAATTGGTAGCCTTCAGAGGAAAATGTGGCTTCAAACAATTTATGAAAAGTAAACCAGCAAAGTATGGTATTAAAATATTCACAGCAACAGATTCCAAATGTTTTATGTACACAAGATGGAGATTTACCCTGGTGTCCAACCACAGAACAGCCCATTTGAACAGTCAAATAGACCTAAGGACGTTGTTTTACGCCTTATAAGCAATCTTGAAAATTCCGGCAGGAACATCACAGCAGACAACTGGTTCTCAAGTGTGCCATTGGTGAGGGAACTCCTAGAAAGAGGCATTACTTATATAGGAACACTAAGCAAGAACAAAATAGAACTACCACCAGAACTTCTTTCTAAGAAACGAATTGCCTATTCGAGTATCTTTGCTTTTCGTGATGAATTGACTGTAGTTTCATATGCACCAAAAAGAAACCGCTGTGTTATTCTCGTATCATTAATGCATTTTGATGCTGCTATCGGCCCTGACACACTAGACAAGTCTAAACCAGACATAATTACTTTCTACAACTCTACCAAGTCTGGGGTTGATGTTGTAGATGAAAAATGTGGTACTTCCACTTCTAGGAGATGCCAAAGGTGGCCCCTTGTTTTATTTTACCGCTTGCTTGACATCGCAGGCATCAATGGGCAAGTTATTTTCTTGAGCAACTGTCAAGAAGAAAAAGTAATGGAAAGAAGGAAGTTTCTG
The DNA here is from genome assembly GCF_021130785.1 of Homalodisca vitripennis. Taxonomy (NCBI): domain Eukaryota; kingdom Metazoa; phylum Arthropoda; class Insecta; order Hemiptera; family Cicadellidae; genus Homalodisca; species Homalodisca vitripennis. Next base: position 36,137 of record NW_025782567.1, read on the forward strand.
AGGCTGAGGGAAGTCGGCATAGAGATGATAAAGCCTCATGTAGCGAAAAGGGCAACTATTTCTTCGCTTCCAAAGACGCTGTAAGGTAATCATCGATCCTCAAGGTTGCTAATATGCAAGAGATTCCTCATCGAGAATCAGCACTCAATCGGCCAGCGGGTTCGAGAGTAAGATGTGTTGTTTGCTGTAGAACACATTTTTCACGTGTTTAATTGTGAGGTATATTTCTCATATAATTCAAGTTTTCTATACTGCATATCTAATGTCATCTGAGGTGTGTTCAATATTCAATAAATAATTTTTTCTTTATCAGTGATTTTTTTCCAACGTTTACTAGTCCTACTTTTATCTCCCCAAAACAAAGTCTTGGTAAGTTCAACAAACACTATATAGTATTTATATTTATATAATACTTTAAAAGCAAATATAACTTATTTTACAAAATAAAAATAAATAAAAAAACTGAATTGTATTTTTATTTTTATTATTAAATTTTACTACAAGATCGTGGAATTACAGTTTTATTTAAATCGAATAATTCAGTATGTATATAGTTATTCTTATAATAATAATTTTATATCATAGTATAGTATAGCACATATATATATATATATATATATATATATATATAAATATGGCGATTTATGCAAATACAATTTTCTTAAAACTATAATTTAATACTTTTAACGTAAAAATGAATAAAAAATATAAAAATCATAATAACTATAGTTATCTTTAATTAAATAGGTATTAGACATACGCAATAATGTAATTAACTATAGTTAATAACACAAAGAAGGTAAGAATGCATTCATATTTATTATTTTCTTAATGGGGGTCTAGAAGACCCCACGCGAGCACTCACGTAACTTTAGGAGCAATGTTTGTGTATGTATGACCGGTGTCATTTAAATGATTAGTATATTTTGAATTTGATGACGTCTGCAATGCTTTTATATTTTCATTAAATCTAATTTTGAAGGATCGGCCGGTTTGTCCTATATAGTGGTTTTGAAAATCATTGCAATTTAATTTCTATACTCCACTATTTTTATTTCAGTTTGTTGAATTGCTCTTGTTTTTGATTATAAGGCTGAGGTTGTTAGAATTTTGAAGCCAATTGATACAATTGTTTATAAAATTATTTGTTGTTGTGTTTGTGGCAATTCTTTTCAAGGTAGTGTAATTGAATGTATTTGATATAGCTTTCTTCTTATTTTCTTTCTTTGTGTTTTTCTTCGATAATACATTAATCATGCTTGGCTTATATCCATCATTTTGGGCGATGTATTTAATATAATATTTCATTCTTTATCAAAATGTTTAGTTTTTATTGAAATTTCATATAATCTGTCGATCACTGATTTGAATGCAGCCATATTTTTAGTAACATGGTTGATTCGATGAGGAAAGAATAACTAAATCTGGTTTTCTGTAAATTTTGAAGTTGTGCTTTATGTTGATGTTGGTTATAATCAAATCAAGGTAGTTTATTGCAGTATTTTCTTTAATTTGACTAGTAAATTTTAGATTAGGGTGGATTTGGTTTAATTATTTTTTGAACATATCTATTTGTCTTTAATTTCCTTTGAATAGACAAATTATACGAGGGTCGTCCACAAAGTAACCTCCGTTTTGAAATAAAAAATAAACCAGTTGAGATACAAAAAGTTTATTATATAAATGTTAAAACTACAGCTTTTCTCTACTTTTCTACATATTCACCATACAAATTCAAGCACTTATCATATCTTTTAACAGTTTTTTAAATTCCGTCTTTGAAAAAATCTGCCGCCTGAGAACGTAGCTAACCTGTCACAGCGTTTTGAAGCTCTTCATCACTCGCAAACCTCTGATATGCAAGCCACCGCTTCATGTACGGGAAAAGATAGAAATCACTGGGAACCAGGTCCGGGCTGTAGGGGGGTGGGTCAAAAACGTCTCATTTGAACTTTTCCAAAAGTTCTGTAGTTCTTTGAGCTGTATGAGGGCGGGCGTTGTCATGGACAAACACAACACCAGATGTCAGAAGACCATGACGCTTGTTTTGAATCGCTCGTCATAGCCATTTTAAGGTTTCACAGTAAAAGGTTTCAGGAAAATGATCCGAAAGTTCCGAGATTGTGAAGCGACGGTTCTTGCGAATTTTCTCATCCACTTTGTATACCCAGTCATCACTGACGAGAGATGGCCTACCACTCCGGTCTTCATCGTGAACGTTCGTTCTTCCATTTTTTAAAAAACGAACCCATTGATGGACTATACCTTCCCTCATAATGTTTGGGCCATACACCGCACTCAATTCACGATGCATTTCAGCTGCTGTGTAAATTTTCGACCACAGAAATCTTATTACACCACGTACTTCACACTTGGCGGGATTTTCTATCATGGCGCTCATGTTTTTACGTTGTAACAAGAGAACGCGCGATCGCACGATGCTCTCCCTTGCACAGCTAGAAGCGTACTGAACGGCTGCGCACACCGATGTGAGAATGGCGGCGCTAACCCCACTACTTATCGCGCCACACCCAAACGGCGGTTACTTTATGGACGACCCTCATATCATCAACATACCTGTAAAAATAAATTATTGTGCTAGATGTTTGTTTTTATAACTTAATATGAATTTGTCTTCTACGTTGTCGAGAAACATATCAGCCAATAATCCAGATAGTGGTACTCTCATTGGTAATCCTTCATGTTGGACGTAGTAATTGTTGTTAAATGTAAATTAATTATGTTTTAGAGTTACTTTTGTGAGTTCAAGTATTTTGTTTATGCATTGCTTGACATCTTATCTGGATTATAGGCTGATATGTTTCTCAACAACATAGAAGACAAATTCATATCAAGTTATAAAAACAAACATCTAGCACAATAATTTATTTTTACAGGTATGTTGATGATATAATTTGTCTATTCAAAGGAAATGAAACGAAAGACGAATATAAGACATGTTAAAAAAAGAATTAAACCAATGCACTAATCTAAATTTTACTAGTGCAATTGAAGAAAATAATGCAATAAACTACCTTGATTTGACTATAACCAACATCAACAAAAAGCACAATTAATTTCATAATTTACAGAAAACCAGATTTAGTTATTCCTTCCCCATCGAATCACCCAAGTCACCGAAAAATGGCTGCATTCATATCAATGATCAACAGATTACACAAAATTCCAATGAAAACTGAACATTTTGATAGAGAATGAAATATTATTAAAAACATCACCCAAAATGATGGATAAAAGCCAAGCATGATTGATGTATTATCGAAGAACTACATAATGAAAGAAAATAAGAAGAAAGAGATATCAAATTCATTCAATCAGACTACCTTAAAAACATTGCCACAAAATTAACAAATAATGTAATAAATAAGGATATCAATTGGGTTTCAAAACTTCTAACAATCTAAGCCTTATAATAAAAAAAAGTAATTCAACAAACCAAAATCAAAATTCAAAATTTAACAAACATGAGAGTATAGAAATTAAATTGCAATGATTGTCAAAACATATTGGACAAATCAGCTGATCCTTCAAAATTAGATTTAATGAAAATATAAAAGCATCGAAGACATCATCAAATTCAAAATATGTTGACCATTTAAATGACACCGTCCATCCATACAAACATCGAAAACAATCTTGAAATTTTATATATATGCAAAAAGTCTCTTATTGTTTGTTAACTTTAGAACATTTTGAAATGTACAAAAGTGCCAAAATTAATCCAAATGTATTATTTATTATTTACTGACAAGTATTTTCTAATAAAAAAATGTATTATTGAATAGACTTTTAAACGATATAAATTGGTCACATATAAAATTAAATAAAAAAATTATGCCACTAAGGTAGTTAAAAACATATGACAATTTCGTTTCAATTATTTATTTACTTTATTTACCTTAACCCTACAAGTACCTGATGATGAATTCATTATCAAACACTTTTCAAGGCTACATATCAAATATATTTAAATTCGATAGTATTGTTCATAATCAGTTATTGATGGGCAACAAATCCAGAATTATCGAACCTCAAATCCGATTCCAAATCTTAAAATCCTAATAAGTTTTTTTAGCTCGAATATGATTTAAACATAATCAATACTAATTGAATTCACCAATAGGGTGCGAAGTGGCGGGGTCTTCACACCCCTACATATGCCAAGTCGGTGTGTACACTCAGCACAATCACAGACACCTTCTAGTGCTGTACATCCATGTGCGCACACCTGGGTACTGACTGATCCAACTCTTGTCTTCTATAAAAATCCGAATATTGCCACTGAAATGGTCGTATTTTTTAAAATAATATTTTGCTTGCAGTTAGTACAGGTATTTCCTACATTAACATTTGTGCAGTGAGTCTGCATGTGTATTAAAAAACAGCAACTGAATGGCAATGACTCTCTAACTATGAATGCGAAAACTTATTTTGTTGCAATATTTTGCTTGCAGTTCTGTATTAACGTGTGATGTGATGAATCTGATATGTATCTGCGCGGACAGCATCTCAGTTCTGTACATTACATTGCCAACGTTCCCTCCCACGCTACAAGGAAAACAAAACTTAGTTATTTCACATTCAATTTGACATTTAAATTGTCTAATTAGCTTAAATAGTTTTTTAAATAATGGTCATTTAATATTAAAACTTAATCGGCCGCCATTTTGTACAGGATTAATTACATACTAAAGTGCTCTATATGTTTAATTAGATGCACAGCACGAACACAAGCAATTCATATGATAGCAAAAAAGCATCAAAGTGCAATAACATTACGATAATTAAACAAACCGATTGGTCATAATTGCATGTTTGGGCCCAATACATGTCTAAGATGAATGCTGTACTCTTACAAAGTGAAACTTAAATAATTTGTAAAATGCTGTTATCTCAGGAGTTAAAAATCAAACTTTGTCATAATTTACATGTATTTACCAGTTTTTTTAGTTGACACTGACGTTTACCTCTTCTGTTTGTTGACACAGACGATGAACCACACGAACAATGAGGTGAAGCAGCTGGTGGCGCGGGTCTGCTCGTATCTGGCGCGCACCGAGCCGGCGCTGTCCCCCGAGTTCCTGAAGGCCGCTCTGCCCATGCTGGTCAACGGCACCAAGGAGAAGAATGGCTATGTCAAGGCCAACAGTGAGCTGTCATTGGTCACAGTGTTGAGGTTGCGGCAGGGCGATACCACGCAGCAGGTTTGTCCACTTAGTCCTGTAGATAACACAGAGTTAGTGCAAGAGGAAATAAATGTTTAATGAAATATAAATTTATTGGTCTAAATCAAAATAATGCACTAACATGGAATGTTGGAAAAATCTTTCCATCTGTCACTATTTTAAAATCTGTGTATTTTGCTTTAACGCGCTCATTTACAGGGTGTTTTAAACTCTCTGGTAATATTTTGGAAATTTGATCTCGTGTCAAAACTAATTTATTTTTTTATTAGATACAAAATTAATTTTTTTATTGATCAGAAATGCTTAGTTTACCATCTATCTGTCTTTATGGAGTCTTTTTTTTTATTTAAGAAATCAGTACAAATAATATCAAATTTGGCACAATTATTATTATTATATTATCAAATCACATTTCAAGATGGCTAACTGACTGTTGTAGTGATGCTGTAAATGTGGAAACACTCAATAAAGGCTTTACAATATATTTCTTAACCAGTTTTAATGTTTTAGTTGTTAATATGTATTATCTGTTGCAGCAATGTCTGAACTTGCTGGACGGAGGCGCCAGAGATGCTCTGAGTGATGTCATTACCAAGAACCTGCGCAAGGTGGCCAACCAGCCCGAGGGCAAGGAAGAGGAGCTGGACGATACACTGCTGACTTGATTACACCCCCGACCCCCCTCCGCCCCTCCTCCCCCTAGATGGGGGGCCGACTGGTCCCTGTCACCACAATCACTTGCACAAATCGTTCTTCTCGTGAACTCCTCCCATCACAGAAATACAAGTTTACACTTTCCGTCAGCAAATTTACAATTATACTGTCAGTCCTTACGTCAAACCGTTCAGTATTGCTGTTTAGAACCGTAGGCCTACAACGTCTTCTTTGCCACTAATATTTAAGCCGATATTTATTTGTGATACTGAAGGGGGGTTTATACTGAAATATTTGTCTGAACTGTTTTAGTTAGTAAATATATATTTCTGCGGTTAATTTTTATTCGGATTTAATACCGCCCAATTATATTTTTCACCTGTAAAAGGTGTCTAAAAAGTAAAAACTAAGTATATAACTCGTATAGTTATGTTAATTTATTCTTGTCACCATTGTAATCTGTTTTATTTTAACATTTTTGTTGAATTTTGTTTATACATTTTCGACTGCGAAGCTTTAATATGTGTGATACTCGACCTAATGGAAATCCTTGTTAGAAAAGGTTTTGAACAGCGACGCGCACATAACCACGGTCTTGTGTGTTGAGCATGACAGGACCAGTCGGCCTGTGACGCTGAGGGGAACATTACCATACTGTAATCTATGTGTGATCCAGTAATGTAGCTCATATTTGTTATTGAGATTCAAACTTTATCCTCGCCAAGGGACTTATTAAGTTACATTAAGCATTCTTTGTGTTTTGTAAGAGTAAATATAGTTATGGTGATAACAACTGTGTTTTAATCTCCTTCTGAACACTCCATGAGAAACACATCGTTGGTTTGATGATTCTTTTACTGAGAAATTCACACTTTTTGTATTTCAGGAGCTGAGACCCAATTTGCACCATATAAACACACAGCCTGGGTTTTCTTGAAATCGATAAAGGAATTTTTATAAGATTGAAAACAAATTTTAAGCGGTACTAGTTTTAGTAGAGGGTGGAATAAGTGTATCAAAAGCGTTAAAAATGTAAAACTACAATTTTTTCTCAGATTATATTTTGCTTAGCTTGACATGTATAAACCAGTATAAACAAATACAACATTTTCCAATATAATTTTTATTTTGTGCAAGCCCTTTCTGAATCAAAGAATAGATTCAATCATCAGGCACTTTACAAATTATCAAATGTTTACATTTTTTAAATAATAATTAATTTTGTAATAACATATGGTAAACAATTTCGATTTACGGTTAGCCAATATAAAATATTTAAATTTAATCAGAATTACATTTTAATTTCTTTATAAATTGAGATGAGAGTAAAACTGAATTTTGAATTGGTCCGTCTTCATTATTGATAAGTTTTCCTTGATTTGTGTTAATGTAAAATGTTTCCCAAGCATTTTAAATGTATTGTGTTAGTAACTTCTTTTAATAATCGTAAATTTTTATTAGAGATGTTGTGTCCAGATTCAATACAATGATTCGCCACAAGAAATTTTTCATTTCTTCCATATTTTATATGTGCAAAGTGTTCTTTGAATCGTGTCTTAATGTTCCTTTTAGTTTGGCCAATGTACAATTTATCACAGTCGTTGCATACTTAAATGCTTGGGACTCCTTTTGTAGAGTAGGCCTCATTTCTAATCCATTTCTCCCTTCCTTCAATACTTTCTTAACCATTGCTTCTGACACATTGGTTAGCATTTCAGCCACAGGAAATTCCTGCATTATCTTCACGTGACCTTCTGAGAAGGATTACCTTTGTTCCTAAAAGATTCATTGCACTTAGAGCGACTCTCCTCATCACCTCCTGCCCCAGAGGAGTGTATCCCAAGACCACTTCTTCAATTGCCAGGGTTGGGCAGGAGCTCATCGTTTGAGCCTTTGAAGACTCTATAGCCTCTTGGCAGCTGTTGTTGTTCTGCTTTTGGCCACCACACTAAAGAAGCATATGTGACCATTGGTTTTATTACAGTTTCATAAATCCAGTATATCATTTTAGGTTTCAATCCCCATTTAAATCCAAAGAGTCTCTTACAGGCCTCAAGGGCCAATGTCGCATTAGATTTTATGTTCTCGAAATGTAGGTTCCAAGTCAGCCTCTCATCCAGGACTGTACCCTGTAGATATTTGACTTCCTTTGATAGTTTTATTCTGATTCTTTCCAGGACTGGTTGTGTAAGCTGGAACTTTCTTTTCCTGGTAAAGGTTATCATATTGGCTATGGACACTCGGTAATTGAGATTAATCATATTGCTCTCCTATTGGGCAGGTCCGAAATTAAAACAAAAGTAGATCACATAGAGGTCATTATTAAAACTTTAACTAATCAAAGACAAAGCAACACCTTGACCATACCTATGACTGAACCAAACCAAACTACAACCCCAGGAGTCAGTCAAAAACTGGGCCATTCAACGACTACAACTTTATCACTGACCACAGGAAAACAGACAAACCTGTAATAAAACACTGAACAACACCTTGACTATGCCAACAACAGTATTAGGCCAAACTATGACTACAGGAGACAGCCAAACCTGCATTCAAAAACTGGATCATTTAATGACTACACCTTTATCACTGACCACTGGAAACAGACAAACCTGTAATAAAACACTGAACAACACCTCGACCATGCCAATGACAGTATTAGGCCTAACTATGACTACAGGAGACAGCCAAACCTGCAACAAAAAACTGATCACACCTTCAAAGAAAAAAAACCAACCCCTAAAAAAATAAACACTCTCTCCATTTTGAAACAGGCAAGAAGGCAAATAGAAATAAGTTTAGTGTCTCTCTGCAAGTTGCAAAAGCTACAAAAAAGTCAAACAACCTGCTAACAACTGCTTACACAATACAACTGGAAGTGAGATTGACAAAAATAATGCAGCTCAATTAAAAAAAGAATATGACCTTAGGCTGAAACATCCGAGACGGCAAGAAAACATTGATGTGATAACAGTGGCAGATAAAAAATCAAAGGCAATATGGCAAATCATAAATTCAGAGAGATAGTCAAAAGAGGATAACCCCCTGCCCTTAGCATTAGACATACAGGGAGAACTGATAAGTGACCCAGTCAAAATTTCAAAACATTTTACCAATGTTTTCATAAACATAGCCGAAGACACAATACATCGAAACCAAGACAGTGTTCAAAGAATACTATCAGACGTAAATCCAGATATTCCAAATTTAATACTACAACCGACATCCCTAGAAGAGGTAGACAAACTAATCCGATCATTGAAAACCAAAACCTCAGCTGGATATGACAGTGTCTCTACAAAATTGTTGAAAATATGTAAAGAAGAAATAGTTGGTCCTCTAGTGAATGTCATTAACAAATCTTTCACTTCTGGAACACTTCCATCTGCTTTAAAAATATCTAAAGTTTATCTGAAGCTCAAACGAGGAAACACCAAACAACTTGCTAACTATCGCCGATATCACTGATACCAACTGTTTCTAAAGTTATGGAAAAATTATTTTTGAGCAGATTCCTACAACACTTGTCAATCAACCAACTGCTTACATCACAACAACACGGTTTTCAGACTGGAAGATCAACAACAACAGCACTTATTAGCCTTGTTGAATTCCTAACAGATCAACTGGAAGAAGGCAACACAGTTACTACTGTCCTGCTCAACTACTCTAAGGCCTTCGACTGCCTTAGCCATACACATCTTTTAGACAAACTGACAAATCTTGGAGTGAAAGGACAATCATACAACTGGATAAAAAGCTACCTAACAGAACGATGACAAATTGTCGAAATAAACCACACCAGCAACGGATTAACACAACAGATAAAATCACTTCCACAGATCATTAATCGCAGTTACCACAAGGATCTGTACTATGGCCTATTTTGTTTATTTATACACAAATGACTTCCCTAGCTACATGCAAGACTACAGCCATACACTGATGTATGCTGATGATACGGTCCTCATCCTTGGTCAAAAAGAACCAGAACAACTTGAAATCGCAGCATACACCACACTAAACATGGCAATACAATACAGCCAAGGAAATGATCTTGTTATAAATGAGAATAAAACAAAGCAGGTCCTAGGAAGATACAAATAAACAATAGGAAGACTACCAAATCTGGAGGAAACTACTACTTTAAAGTACCTGGCTATAATAATTGATGACAGTCTTGCATGGACTGACCACATAGATTCCCTTTGCAAGAAGTTCAGCACAGCACTGTATTTAATCTGCAGAATAAAAAATATTGGTGACACAGCAACAGCAAAGATAGCTTACTACGCCCTCTATGAAGCTAACCTCCGGTACGGGATTGCGGCTTGGGGGGGGGGGCACTACAACAAGCAACTTGCAGCGGCTTCTTGTCCACCAAAAAAGAGCAATCAGGGTTCTAAAGGGTCTCCAGCCTAAAGAATCCTGTCGTCAAGCCTTTGCAGAGTTGAAAATACTCACTGTAGTGAATCTTTACATCCTGGAAGCAGTCTCTTTTCTCCACCTCAAGTCACCCGAAGCAGCAAGAACGTGCCCAAATTCATAGCTACAACACCAGAGATGCCTCTAGCTACCAACTCCCTGTACACAGACTGACAGCCACAGAAAGGAAACCGACTTACGCTGGAGCCAAGTTATGGAATGCCCTTCCAGAGGACCTGAAGAAGACCAGCAGGCTGCAGTTTGGACAACTCCTGAAGTGCTGGCTACAAGAACATCCTTTCTACCAACTTGATGAATTTTATAAATGGACTGACAATGCCTAACCACTGAATTTTAACATGTATTTCTATGGCCCTTGTTCTTATCTCTATGATAATGCACAAAAGAATGTCAATAAACAATAATAATATGAGATTACCAACCTGAATCGTCAATCTTCTGATGTAACCTCTGTTGGTCCAAGGTTTCGGGATTAGGGTGATATCCAAGCCTGTTGTGATTGACCTCCTACCCACGATATCAGTTGTATGAGGTGTACATTCAAGCCTTTTCACCACCTCCTCCTGGTGGTCCATCCCTGTCCGACCTCTTGGAGTGTTTGGGGACACTGCCCCCTTTTTTCCCCTAGCCGAGACTGATGGTCCTTACAGAGAGGGTCTCTTCTTCAGGCAGAGGAAGCAAGTTGGTTTATCTTTGTAGACCGCCGCGCTGGCTACAGGAGTAGAAGGTATGTTCAGATACCTCTGATACCTTTTTGGTCTCTTCCACTTCCATTTCGTCAGCGGTGCTTTTTTCCTTGGTAACTCTTATCCATATTCCTGTTGCTCTACAAAAATGATCAATGTTTGTGAAAAAAATTCCAAAAACAAATGAATCACAGCAGATAATTTAGTTCTAGAGAGAAACTAAAATTTTTCTATGAAATTTACAAAACACTTAAATGAACAATTTACAATTTTTTCAAGAATTATAAAAAACATATAGGAAAGTGATACCAAGCTGCAAAAGTATATGATGTCTTAAAATCAATTCCCTCTTCCAAAAACAACTTGGGGTGCAATTCAAAATAAAACAAAAGCTCACAAACCAATCAAAATTTAAATTGGGTCTAGGCTTGTGAAAGATGAAACAGATTCCCAATCAGTTTAACGACTTTTCGAACCCGTTCCTGTTGGGCAAGGTCTTCGGCCATCTGAACCTTAAGTACGCCCCTCGCGAAGACAGCCCCATATCGTCAATGGTGTTGTCGCCTGTCGTTGAGGATGAGCTTCACCGAATTATTCAGCAGCTCCCATTCAAAAACCCAAACGACATCAATCTAATGTCTCCATGGCTCATAATAAAATGCTGCAAGCTTTTAGTGAGAATTAACTAAAATTGCCAAAGTTATTAAAATTTTCAAGAAGGACGACCCAGTTTCAATTACCATCAGCCTGCCTCAATTTTGCCAGTGCTAAGCAACATTTTTGAACAGCTTTAATAGGGATGTTTCACTTTTTGAACAAATGCAATCAGCTATCAAGTGAAAAATTTTGTTTCAGGAAGGGCAAATAGACAACAAAGTAGTAGTGAGTCTTGTCAATATGATTGTAGAGGGAATTAAATGTCAAAACCACACAATGAGTGTGTTCCTAGACCTATCCAAAGCATTCGACTGTGTTGACCATGGCACACTGCACGAACGACAAACTTGAGTTCTATGGCATTATTATTAAAAATTGTTGAACGATGTATTGATAGTAATGTAGCTCCCCTTCTTAAAGGTCGTTCACTAATATCAGAGATAAATTTGAAGTGATCGGGCAGATAAACAGGATATTTGGTTTTGATGATAAAATGTAGAATAGAACACAATAGTTTTGATTGAGTATTTAAATAATTTTAAGATAGTAATTTTTACTTCATAAATTTAAACATTACTGATAGAAAAATTGTAAAATAAAAGCCTTTTTACTTCACTAAATCGTGTGTCTTTTCAAGCTTATGGTTGTGAAACACTGCAAGTAGTTAGTATTTTATTAAAAACTGACGCTCTTTCCAGTGTCTCAATAAGGAAATAGTAGTATTAACAATCTCCTAGTTTTATCTTTGACAGTAAGTTGTAACCTACATTTTCCTGTGCATTATAACTGTGGTATTTTCCTGTTGGAGACTATTCCACCCTCAACCACAGCACAACCTAACTTTGACATTGACAACTGATTGGCTCTTATCTTGATTGTTGACCTTGAAACTTGACTGAGGTTGTTTGATACATCTGTGCTATCTGAGAACGAATAAGTTTGCTTACTTGCAATGCTATAGTTTAATTAATAAAATACTGTTCTGTGTTTTTAAAAAAATACAAAGGGTAAATTGATTAAATTGAAATCAAAATACTAGGATTACCCTCTTATATTCATACAGACAGTGGCTCATCTTTCATGTCAAAAGATCTTACAGACTTTCTTAACTCCAAAGGCACAGCAACAAGTAGAACTACACCATATAATCCTCAAGGAAATGGCCAGATCGAACGTTACAACGGCATAGTCTGGAAGGCTATCACACTGTTGCTAAAAAGTCGCAATTTAAGAATAAATGAATGGGAGTACGTCTTAAATGATTCCTTACATTCTATTAGGTCTTTACTAAGCACTGCTACAATATTGTGACACCGCATGAACGAATGTTTATTAATTCCAGAAATTCTTCAAACGGCCAATTTTTACCAAACTGGCTACTTGAATCTGAAAAAGGGTTCTTGAAGAGAAATGTAAGACAGAGCAAGTACAATCCGCTGGTAGACGAGGTCGAACTAATAGATGTAAATCCCAATTATGCAACTATACGTCTCAATAACGGAGATGAGAAGACAAGTTTCCCTGAATCAGCTAGCTCCAAAATTGAGGCAATGCCACTGTACTATCAAAAGATAACACAGATCAATCTGTTTTGGTAGTGGACCAACCGGACACTAATATCTCTGAAGATTCACAAATATCAAACCAGGGAATATCTATGATGGATGAGAGAATTAGCTTGATGTATTTCAGATTTGATGAAGGCCCCTCGTTGCTGCCCCAATTTGATATATGTCCCCCGGTTGCAGCGCCTTTTTGATGAATGTAAATTTGAAGTGATGTCAATTTGATGAGAGTCCCAGGTTATAACGCCAATTTGCTGTGTGTCACCTTCACTTTGGTTGCGATAATTTGCTGAAAGTCAGTTCTTTAGAGTTATTGACTCACCATGTAGTTGTACGCCCCTTGTCACTAGTGGCACGTTGTTGTACCATGTTCCTCATCATGGTATCGGTCGCCATCTTGCCCAATGCTAGCTGTATTCCCTCGGTATTACTCAAAAATTATTAGATTTGAACGTCTCTGGTGTTATCACCAGAGACAAGTCTGTGTGTATGTCAGGGTTCCAAAATGTGGTAAGTAATGATTACAAAATTTAACATCACTCCACACTTTTTATAAAAGGGATATTTAAAGAAAGTCAAAGCAAGTGACCACGAGATTAATTTATTAAATGTCACACTCTCAACACATATTATAACTTCACTCACCTTGCAGTGCTTTGATAATTTTAAAAGTCTAAACAATATCCCATCCTTGATTAAATTTCAATATACTATACAACAGATCATTACTATCCCAGGAGAACTAACACAACCTCCTTGCTTCGAGTCTGGTGAAAGAAGAAGGAATCTCCGTATAAAACGACGGATACCGACTCAAAACAATAGTCATCCCTTCCTTCTCTCGTTCAAATCAGCGTCTTCACGAATAAATATAATTTGATTCTTTCTTTATAATTGTCGAAATTTATTACGTTTACTATAATTAATCAATTTAAGTATTTCTATTTTCTTTTTATTATTTTTTCAAAGCTTTTTATTTAAATTTTTAGCAACATGTGCTTTATGACGTCATCAATATACAAGTCATTCATACCACAATTGGCTTTTCTGCGTAATTCTATTTAATGTTTTTGTAAAACACGAATTTTGGTTATGTTTACTTCATTTTAATTAATCAAATTTTTTCCCGAATAAAGTTCAATAAATTTCTTCGTTATTAAATAAATCTCAATTCCGACAACATGTGATTCACTGACGTCACAGTCTGCCGATTCATTGACGTCACAGTCTGCCAATTCCCCGCGAATATTCAAATGTCGTAATTTGACCTGTTACAAGCTCTTCGCTGGATCGTGATCGTCTTGCACCACTTTCTTATTCATCTAAACCAAGTTAATTCATACGCTCCGTCACAAAACATTGATTCCCCTCAACCAACTAAACACATTCATAATTCTGATTACCCACTTTTAAGACGAACTACAAGAAATAGACATCTTCCGAAATACCTAGAAGACTATTCCCTACCAAGGTGGGGGTAAATGTGGTGAATAATTAATACAAACTATCATATGTTTACATCACATGTCTTTTTGTCCAAACTTATTTTATTTTTCTGTATTGTTTGGCTGTATTAATTTTTCTACGGTTTATATTGAGATGATTAAAACCTTTGTTCTGCTACTTTACTAAGTGGATTTTAGTTTCCATTACAATACTATTGTACAACATTTATTTAATTTTTACCTGTTTTCATTGTTCTTAATTTTGTGGATGTAAATGTTAACTATGTCTAACTATTTATTTGTGAATGTGTGAGTCTTTTTAATCTGTTATGTTCTTGCCATAACAAATTTTTCAACATTTATTAGTATTTATAATGTTATTCTATATTTATTAAAATGTTTACTTAAATATAATAGTTCCAAACAGAATGCAACTTATGAAAAGGTAAAATTGTGTTATATTTCTATTGACAAAATCTATTGCATCACTGTATGTTTAATGATGAATAAAATCTTGAATCTACTTCCACAGCCTCAATCTCACAACAAACTCTTCAAAAATCAACGTTTTGAATTTTGTCTTGCACACTGTGGGCCTGCCACCTTTTTTGGCTGACTCCAAGCTGTAAGAAGTCAGCTCTTTAAAATACCTAGGAATGCGTTGATTGAGGAATGCACAATGATGAGAACATTCACCATGTTTGTGCCAAAATCTGCTCAGACATTTTTGTTTTGAGATCTTAAGCCAAATACTGCTCGAGTCAGGTACTAATTACGGCGTATTGTGGCTTGATTTTACCCAATGTGTAGTACGGAGTGGTCCTTTGGTTAACTTGTGCAAACACTCAGTTTCAAAGAGCATTCAGACTCCAAAAAAAGCAATTAGAATAATCGCTAAAATCAAATTTAGAGAGTTGTGCAGGCAAGCTTTCAAGGAATTGCAGGTGTTGGCTATGCAGTGGTTCTACATTTTAGAAACTACTTTGTTTTGTGTGAGTAAATCCTGCCTTAACCAGAGGCCGAGACATACACATGTATGAGACACGTGGCAGAGCGAACTACCCGAATTGGGAGACACAGAACAGCAAATTTTGAACGCTTGCCCTTGTAAGCGGGTGTGCATTTCCTCAACAGACTGCCCAATTCAATTAAAGATGCTCCAACGCCTAAGGCATTAAAGACTCGCCTCAAACGCTTCTTGGTGTCTCAAGCATTCTATAATGCGGGTGAGTTTTAGGCAATTCAAACTGGGGAGATCCGCCCAATTAGAAGACTGACTCCGCTGTATTAAGCGAATAGAATTGGCAATGAATGAAAGAGGGGTGATTGATTGTAAAATTATATGTATTAATGTCCTATTGTTTGTATGAATTCTGGAATTTTAGAAAACCCGCATTGATGTTTGCCATACAATGTACATATTGTTGCTGCACTAAAAAAGATTTTGATTTTGAGTTGTCTTTGCAGTATACACTGTTATTTGCGTGTCAAGCGGTTTTGAGTGTCTAACAAAAAATGTTTTTGAGTGTTTTCATACTTTTTATTCCTTTTGATATCCTCTCGGGTATTTTGCGGGTGAAGCAATTACAGTGGAACACTGTGATAGGTGTATAGGATTTGAAATGGCTCTCAACACACTTGTCTGCTGGACCACATTGGTGTGTCAGCCCTTACTTATCACTGGGGGTTTACTCAGTTTTGCTGTGAGCATGCTCATTATCTAGTCCAGACTGACACTCGTGTCTGATCTTCACCATGGCTCACAACTAGACTTTTTGAGAAAACAAAATTTTTTGAAAACTTAACATTTAAATTTAAATACAAAATAATATTAAAGAGGGTTT
>NW_025782568.1:0-16631 GCF_021130785.1 Homalodisca vitripennis
CATAGCATTAAAAGTCAATCAAAAGTCAACCAAAATTATTTAAAACTGTATATTAGACAACAATTGAGTAGAATTCAAAATTAAGTTATGGAAAACTCGTAATTTGATAACTTTATTTACCTTATTTACATGGAGTTTTTGTCTTGGTTATCCACCTAATGTTTCCGGTTCCACACCATGGCTAATTATTAACGCTATGAATATTTTCTAGACTATTATGGTCCCCCAATCTGTGGAGAGAGCCCGTTTTCAGTTAGGTTGTTAAACTAGCACTACATTGATAGTGCTATTTGTGTTTAATAATTTTTCCATCTGACTAATAGAGATAAAGGATAGTTAACTCTTAAAAACGTATGTTTATTATTTATTACACTTTGATTGTGTCTCCGAACCTGTGTTGCATGAATTAACATTTTTGTAAAATATATCAGTGCCTCGATTACTGTAATACGCATATGAAACTTAACCATCTTTCACTTTACTTAAACAAAAATTTAAATACTAATTCTTTACAAACTAAAGATAGTTAACATTAACACTCTTTTTAGCGACTTCAAAAGTAAATGAATTTTTATAATATAGTACTGTTTATATAAATTCTTGTTTACCAAGTAATTATGACCACCAAAGCAGACGTGTCGCTCTGTGGCTTTGTTGTCAAAGTCAGTTTGAGGAGAGCCATCACCTGTTATCCCAGTCTACAAAAAGACCCGCCTACTGTTTAGATTTGTCACCCTTCTCTATTCATGGCATGTTCTTATTCATTAAATTTTAATCGTAGGCCAAATAAACGGGACAAGCAATACGGGACTTGAAAAATATTTATTTTAAAATTCACGCTAAAAACGCGGAATCCAAAGCAATGAAAATTTCCCCAAAATCCAATTGAAGGAAAGCAGTATGTGGTTCCCTTTACATAAGAAAAGAAGGCCCTAGTACCAAGTGCAGCAAAACCATAGGCCCCTGGTGTTCCCTCTCTCTCGACCTACCTTCACTCTCTCCAAAATATTTGAAAAGGTAAGTTAAGCAAGAGACTGGTAATTTTTTTCTTCTTTCAAAAACTGAGGTTTTTTTGTTTTTTAAGTAAAAAATAATATCCAATTTGGGTTTCAGAAATGGGTTGTAGTACGGGAATCTTGCCTTTGTTACATTTTATGAGAGCAAGGAGATAGGAGCGCAATGGGAAATGAATGGATAATAAAAAAAGGTAAGTGGGATTATTTTTGGATATAAAGAAAGCATTCGATAACGGTTAAATTCATGAAATAATTTTTAAATTAAAATGTAATAAATTGTGGAATGTAGAGGTGTCCGTTTGATATTTTAAAATTCGAGAAGAACAGAGGGTGAGAATATAAAATGGACTTTATGAGTTTATTTTGGGGAAATTGAGCACAGAGTCCCACAGGGAAAACGGTTTTGTTCGGTTGTTTTTTTTTTGGGCACCCGATTTTGTTTTTTGAATTTACGCATTAAATGATCTTTTGCAATGACGAAGTTCAAAAGGATATGTTATCATCATTTTGCTGACGAACACTGCCACTTGTGTATTATATATTCAAAAATAGTCGTGGTTGGAGGTTAGAGCAGCATATCAATTTTCGATCTGATATTGTTGAGGGTGAGGTGGTTTCCAAGTTAATAAGATGGGTGCTCAGTCCACGTAGAAAAAACAAATTATATTACATTTTAGCCTAAGGGAGAGAAAAAAAACAACTCTCAAAAATCCCCGTTAGTGTATATATCAGATGTTTAAAAAATCTGCTTTAGAAGTTCCAAACGTTTTGTGTTCATTTTTGTTTGAAAGTAATTAGGGGGGATTGGACTACGTATTAAGTATCTGGGAATCGTAATTCTAGATAGGGAACTAAATGTAGAAACCCCACAATATAGCAAATTTTTGAAGGGCAAAATTTGATGAATCAACTTCGTATTTTATAATTATCCTTAGATCAATTATGCTCATCAGGGACCGTACCTCGCCACGGCTTATACTTTTCTTTAATTCATTACTAATTTTCATTTAATCCTAACATGGTTGGATTACGCTTTTCCTCCCCCTCTCTGCTTGATGGGGCTGGAACTGTATAATCACAAATTTAGGAACATTTTTAATAACAAATAACAAAACAACAGATTTTGTTTATTAAAAAAGGCTAAATGATCCAAAGCATAATTTTTAAGGAGAACAGATTCTTATTCCTCTTATTTGTAAGCATGAACAAATATTTACCACTACCCTTCGTTATATGTACATTTAGGGTAAGTATTAATAAATGGTTTTCATAAACTGAGAAGTTGGTAATGCCTTCTCTGAAAAAAATTTTAAATAAAGGAGAAATGAGATTTTAAATATAATGCAAATAATTTTTTGTGTAACCAAAAGCTCGCCACAAAAATACAATGTTTACAAAAAATTTATTTCTTTTTTATTATGCTCACAGGAGAGACATATATGTTATTTGTAATCTGCCAGAATTAGTCAAAAATATAGTAGGAACATAAATATATTTTCTAAAAAAATTAGAGTCATGGTTGATAGGCTCAAAATGATATTGAGTATCATGTTTTAAGGAATAATAAATTAGTGTTTATGAGTTTAGTCCCCTTATCTGCTTAAGATCATTAAAAAGCTGACATAAACGACTATTATAAAAAAAATTATTTAAACTATACTATATTTTATAATGTTACAAATAGTATAATGAAAGCCTAAACACTTTTAATTGTAAGTCAATGGCATAAATATCCTTTTTAATTATAATACAGCAGACAATAGTTATAATATAATTTAAACTTACGTGAAACATACCTAACAGTGAACATTATTTACTTACATAAAGCTACAATAACTTCATTTTCCATTAGATTTCATTTCCTTGCCTCGTTTCCGCACATTTTTATTTATATTTAACCCCTTTTTGTTTGATATAGTAATCCCCTAGAACATCAAAGGCACCAGCCTTAATCGGTTTGGTAACCTAAGATATTCTTTCCCCTTATTCTCATAAATTTAAAATTGGCCACATAATTATTAGTTTAAACAAAAGAAAAGAAGAAACCCTAAAAGGATGCAATCTGCTTTTTAAATATTTATATTACTCTAAGTACATAATATTACGAAAATAAAATAAGTAGACCAAACCATTTTATTAATGTATATATGATTATTTAACTGCTATTGTAAATACCGTTTTTTATGTAAATAGTGACTATATTAATTTGATTATTAAGAGCAGCTGGCAATAATATTTGTTTGTAATAGATCCAGTATTATGTATACCTTTTGGGGAAATTACAATGTATTTATTATTAAATTATTTCTTTCAGCCAATACAGACAGTATTTAGTAACAGACAAGAGAACATTTGTGTAAAATGTCATAATATAAGTAATATGTGTATGTGTGTTTATCCCCAAGTGCAACATCATAAACTTATATAATGCCCAATCGCTTTCCCCGTCACCCTCATTTATCAGGCCTATTTAAATAAATAAAATAATACAATAAAAGAATAAAAAACACATTACAAATGTAAAAAGAAATTCTAACAACCATGCAATTTTACACAGGTATCCATTAAAATCAAGGGATATTACATTTCTAGGTATCCGATTTACAAAATACTACCTTTAAAACTTTAAAATCTTAACTCAGTATAATATCTAAACACTGTTTTTATATGGTTTAAACAAGGTTTAGTTTCAACGAGTAGTAATAATAAAAACTTTTTAATATTTAAAAAATGTATTTTAAATACATTAACTATTTATGTTATTTAAAAGACTAAAAAATATTATTAAAATTTAATGATTAAACAAACACTAATATTATTTTGTACCGTACAAAATCTATACTACATATAGTTCTATAGAGATCCTGGCAGCTCAATTTTTCTATTACCACAATCCACAACAAACTATTTTAACTTCGGTACAATTACTTAATTTAAATTCCGAATTTAAGCTTCCACCTCCAAAAATTTAACAAAGTTTTTACAAAAATCTTGATTTGATTTACGCTTCAAAATTTCCTCACTCAAACTCGTTGTCAAATCCATAATTAAGAGTCTGGATCAAAGAATGTACAAACCTGAAACTAAGAAAATGTATACTTCTTCCAAAATGGTTATAGATTAATCAAAATAAAATAAAAAGTTTCTCCTTCTCAAAATATTCCCAAAAATTCAAAAATAACCAACAAAACTTGATGTTAACTTTACGATCAAAATTCTAATTTTACAATACTTCACAAAAAATTGAATTAATTATTAGACTTCTGTTATTGGTAAATGGCAAAACTTTAGAAATTTTAAACTCACAACAGTTATAAAAATAAAAGGTGGTTTACAAACTAAAACGCTGGTACGGGACACCTTTACTACTTTGGAAGACTATGGTGAAGGCTGAAAAAGAAACTAATTAGCGCACTTAAGGAAAGAAAAGAAATTTAAAAAAAACTTTGACTTAAATTCACACTGGCGTAAAAAATTTTACCTGCTATATCTCACAAAAGTATAGGATTAGAGGAAGATAACTATCGCTTTCCCTGAAACTACAACACGTCATGGACGCTCTGCTCACGTCGAACCTCGAAGACTGTCCCCCCCTCGTACTCCAAAACCTCAACCGACTCGGGAACGTATCACCGTTGTACATCCTCTAACAGTCTGTTTTACAAAAACTTCTCTAAACCAAACAAAACAATGTCCACGGCGACCTCGCGTCTAGTTAACAAACAGCCTAGCTTCCTAAGACCGCGATTTTAGCATGAATTATAACTAACTGGTAACAATTTTTAGGTTTTATGTGAATTACGGTTAGATATTTTATTACCTGATGAAGAAATCAAGATAATGCAGAGATCCCCTCCCGAAGCGTAGTAAAATTACCGATTCCTTGACATCACCTGAACGATGGTCGCGTCATCCTCTTAAAAAAAAACTGAAATCAAGAAAATCTTAAATAAGAGTTAGTATCTTTATATATTTTGATACTTGTCTAATCGTTTTGTAAGGATTTTTCGATGTATTGAGTATCAAATACAAATAAATAAACATGAACAGAATAAGGTTTTAAAAATGATATAATATACAATATATAAATATATATAAATATATATACTATATACTATATGCAAACCTGTATAATGTGTATACTGAAGAAACCTTTAATATATACGGACAACCACTAATTGACTGAATGCCCAAGTTAGCAAATGGTAAGCCTAATCACTCAGGTAATCACAGGATAATCACCATACACGAGGTAAGATCTCAGCAGGATATATGCCTCTTGTTGCCACTCGATGTCCACATTTGTACTGTGAAGGGCATTTGTGTATTTCCTGCTAAATAAACCGGTAACAAAATAAAGTAGGTAAGGATTGTATAAGCTATAAATAATACCTAATAGTTAGTTTTAAAAGCTATTCATCGAAAAATGTGACAACGAACACACGGGGTTGGAGTGCTCGTTTAATATTAATGTGTTTATGTGAGTTCTTTTTATATCACAGTTTAGTTTAAACACACAAAAATGTTATAATATGATATTTATATTAAGATTATTATATGACAATATGTTTCTAGAAACATTAGATTAACTACATAACAAAGCGTACAAGATCAATTTTTTAAATTATACTTCACTAATATATTTCACATTATTAAGTCAACTTGATCGAGTTAAATACGTTTTATGAAAAATTAATCAGTTATAATTGTTAAAATTTACGAAAACTACATAAAACGACTTTATTGACATCAAACACACTTGTTCGTACAGCAATATAAAAAAATAAAAGGGGTGGTAACGTAATCTAGATCTCATTATTCAGGTATACTCTATTATACATTACTTATTGACTTAGGTATTTATTTTTGTCGTGTAACGGAAATTTTAGTTTAGACACTACTTTGTTTGAAATAAAAGTTTTTCTTAATAAAGGTATGAATTCTGGCAACTACTAATGTGAACTTAAGTGATATATTTCATTCATAAGCAGTTTATTTGATAAAATGAATCACGTGACTCGTCATTACTAAAATTCTTAGTATGTTTTAAAGGTTATGTTATTAGAAGTTGAAAGTTAAATGCATAGAATAAACAGCCCA
Organism: Homalodisca vitripennis; assembly: GCF_021130785.1. Classification (NCBI taxonomy): domain Eukaryota; kingdom Metazoa; phylum Arthropoda; class Insecta; order Hemiptera; family Cicadellidae; genus Homalodisca; species Homalodisca vitripennis. The sequence continues at coordinate 6,117 of NW_025782568.1, forward strand.
GTGTTGTCAGTAAATATGGGCATTTCTCTGTAACTGTACTGACTGCGCCTCAACCAAAATGTAAGCGTAGGTAAGGTAAGGTTACTGTATTAAGAACCAAATATTGATATTACACCACCCTTTTTGACAGTTTTTCAACATCTCAGGTCAAGTATATTATGTAAAAAAAAGCTAAAATAACCATAAAAGTAAAATTTAACACATTGCTTACAAAGCAACAGATTTGCGTTAAACCTCCACTGATAATACATATTAAATAAGAAGTCGATACTTTCGAAGTGAGATCTTTTATCATGGATTCGTAGCTGGGTGCATTTTCAATAATTTTAAAAGCTTTTATGCAATAACTTGCATGATCATCAGCGTGACTTGTGTTACATCGCAATAATTAGATTTGTGCCTAGAAGTAATATACAATAATTATCAACGCTTGTAGTTGGAGGCAGGGCTGAATGCAGTATACAATCCCAATAGACTGTACTTAGAACAGATGGTGCAGAGCTAGGTGGCATGTAGACTGACCGCACATATGTCTGGCTGTCTGACCTCCGTGTTGTGGTGTATTAATAACCGCAATTTGTAGCGGAGTTCATCGGGTAAAACACTAACTGATCTGCATTTCACACCTGATATGCATTTCACAAGCTGAAAGAACGAAACATTAAGTTTAAAGGTTGAAGGACTAAATATGTAGATACAAAACAACCTAAAATTTAAAATGACTAGTACTATGACCCAAGAAGTTTGTGTATTGGTGAACTTCAGACAATACTGCCAACACAAGACATTTTATTTCAATATTCCCTACAAATTTTAAAGCAACTGATCTCTTGCGCCTGGTCCAGGGTCTCCTCTTGTATTGGTACGCGTAAAAGAAAACTTTTCTTGGTGATTGACTTTTTTGACACATTCTATGGATATCAACGAATATGTCTTCATTAAAATTGTCGGAGACTAGAGATCCCGACTAGTCCTCTGAATATGTACACATTTCATTGAAAAGCAGTTATAACAAATCCACTGTTATATTTATATCGATTCTCTATAGAGTGCGGATTCTGCGCTGTGTTTAATGTATAAGATGGCTCGTAGGAGTTTCTTAATCATCATTTAAACCATGTCCGTTCCATCCAAATGCACATGACATTATAACCATTGTCTGGTCCTCAAGACAGTGGTAATTTATGTTTTTTAAGTTGAATTTTTAATCGTGTCGGCATAACCGTTGTTTGAATCCCATTAAAAAAATGTAATACATAATTTCATCAATCGCAAAATTAAACCTATTTTTAACAATTTAATTGAAAAATGTCCGACTATAAACGATATCCAACTATAAAAGATTGATTTTCCAATAACAATTTCATATTCCGGATTGTCTTGGTCAAATGTGTTTACATGTTAGAGGATAAAAGAAGATTAGTTGGTGATCGCGGTGTGATCATGGGATACTGTGGGTATGGTAGCATGATAATTAACGTTTCTTGATGTCCCATGTGTGGTCCACCAATTGTTTGAGTTAATTTTCGCTTGTGGCAGGCAAATGGCAAAGTAGAATTCTTCCAACTGGTGGATGTCAGTTATACCTGTGCAGCCTGTAGATGCCTGCCAGTTACATGAAAACTTCATCATGGTCGGGGAAAGTGGTAGGGGTTAGATAATGTTGTTGGATGCATCCCATATTAGTCCTACTCACTTAGATGAATGTTGATACCTCTGTCCCAGACTTTCTTCGCATCTCCCCTTGCCATCAATTGTGGGTTCTTGCTCTACTGGTGAGAGCTGAGCAAAATTCTCAACTGAAGATGGTGAATTAGGCTCGTCGAGCGGCAAGTCCACCAGAGAAGGTTAGTCTTTCACAGGTACAAATATGAAAAAAGTCCCTGGACCCAGGCCTACGAGATCAGGGGTTAGTACGAAAGAGGTACCAGACAAAGCCTCTAGGGGGCTCAAATTGCTGTCGAAAATATGTAGGGAAAGTAAAAAACAATATTTCTGGTGATGTGTGAGTATTGGTTTTGCACTTCAACAATATTTGATGTTTACGTTTTGCGTTCATGAATTCTCGTAATTTTCCTCTATGAGTTATATGTTGATTTTGTCAGCAAATAATATCATAACCCAAGGCTTCTACCATGCGTGTCCGTAAATAACAAAACCTCAAGTATATATATGGTATAATGTGCAGTCACATGGTCCAGTATCCCTTTTTATTTAACAAAAATTCTGCGATAGTTCAAGCGAATTGGAGGACTGGTTGCCTTGAACAAGGTTGGCCGTAGGGCCGTGTGGGTTAAAGAGCTTGTTTATTCCGCGCTAAGGCCTTATAAGTGCCTGTGAGGTCGAACCCGAACGCACCTCATGCCCTTTTTTGCCATATTAGTGCAAACATCCTCAACACAAAAATACCTGAAAAAATTTTAAAATAATTTTAATATTAATTTCTGCTTTTATCTTTTTTTCTTTTTAGGTTATTGTTTTAAATTAACTTCTTTTTCCCCCCTATAGCATATATCCTCCTTGGTCATATTTTTAAAAAAAGTAAACCCACACACCACTACGTCGTGTAACACTGCCTTTTCGCTGAGGCGTTTGTTTTAGAAATAGCAAGTAGTACACAGCTAATTTCATTAGCTTACGTGTGTTACTATGTTACATGTTAAAATATATGATTCACTTGTTGTTAAAACAATCTTGTGTTAATTTCTTATTGATATCATGGTTGCCCATCAAACTAATGAAACATATTCGTTAATGCTCAGCCAAGTTCATGTACAATCATCGAAATCGATGTCATTATATAGAAATTAACACAATGGGTTTTTCGAAATATCGATTGAATAGACAGGCAAACTTACAGAAATTAAAGATGCTGTAGCCAATCAAGTGATAAAATTCGATAACGCTTAGAAAATCATGATTTGTAACACTTCCACAGAGGAACTTTTTCGCAAAAGTTTATTTTCGGCTGTATCTATCTCAAGCTACATTAATGTAACTTGTATAAAATTTAATACCTAAAAATACATATATTTTTAAGTCCGTAGTCTAATTTAATATAATTTAAGAGTTTTTAAACATTTTTAATTAGTCGAGAGTCTAACACAAATTTCTCAACACGGAACCCTTCCTTCTTGTTCAGATTATTGGCTTATAAATAGTAAATGCTACCTCTATAGGGGGCTACAAAATGTTTATTCTGTGTGTCTCGCTTGCATAAAGCTTCATTTCTTAATAGGGGAAACACTGAGTTATAGGTGTACATTGGTCTTATGAGTAACTATGATGGCAACAAGAAAATTTCAGCATAAATAAATTTGTAAAAATTCTGAGTAAAGAATGTGATATAGAAAATACATAATAGACTTTGCAACCTTAGCAAACCTGTTTACCACAACACATGGTTTTTGGGACGTACCAAACTTTTTATTTATTTTTGTCACGAATATTTTAATTTATAAATTTATTAATTTCTCCAACTTTTTCAGTAAAATAGGTAAATGAAACATGATTTATTCCACCACGATGACTTATTTACCTTCCCTTACTCAATTAAGTTAAAGATATATACAAACAAGATTAATGTATTTTACTGTCATAAGTTAATAAAATATACTATTAAAGGGGATCAACTTTTATACCAGTACCATTTTTTACTTTTTTCACATTTCAGAAAACTGTTTATGGTATAAAACAATGACTTCCTGAAATCCAACCCTAAAAAATTTATCAGCAGCAGTATAAAAATCCCAGTTAAAAAATTATATACCAATAAACCCAAATACCACAAATGTACAACTTTTGTTAGCTATCAAGCCGGCATTACGATTGTGTTTATTTCAGAGATAGCTCGTATAATCCAATAAATTAGTTACAATTTTCATTCATTAATTGGATAAAAACGTATATATTAAAGTGATGACATCTAGTACTATAGGATATTTAAGAACACATGCTTCTCATTTTAACTGTACGGAAAGTTTATTGAAAAAATTACAAAACGAAATTGTAATAATATTCAATAAAGATATAAAATGATAAATTGTTTATTGAAAATCCTTCGAACTGTCTGATTTAAATTGGCAATTCATAACAATACCTTTAAACAGGTGAAAGTTATTGTAATGAAAGAAAGCAAACAATGAGTATTTTTCACTTGATGGAACACGACTTCAACCCAGCCAGCAATTTGTCTTGAGTTGATCTTTGTTCCTTGTTTGTTCTGTGGCAGTACTATCTCTCACTCTTTCTTGTCACCTCGAGACACTTACAATTATTGGGTGCTTTATTTTAACAAAAATAAATAACTTGATATTTCTGTGATTACTCGTTGAATTGTTCAAAGGAGAGTTGACATCTCTATACAAGCGTGGTAAAACCGTATCAAACAATTTATCCAATAGTAACAAAATCGGTTTTATAAGTGAAGGATGTTTTATTTTTTTATAAACTAATAAAAAATGTTGTGTTTAAAATTATGCATATAATACTAGAATATCATGATATATGCATTTGAGGTGAATGTTCTGACAATACACAAACCAATACAATCTCCACGTTCTTTATAAGTAATGAAGAAGGGTTCAGTATCCCTAGTGCATTTTGTTGAGTGGTGTAGTATAAGATTGTATTTCCGTTCAACTCCTTGGAAATTAACCGTTTATACATAAATATTTAAGTAAAATAAGAAAAAAAAAACAAATATGTATTAAACCTTTTATTTTCTATTACTACAGAACAAACAATAAAATCATCATTGGATCGTTTCACTAATTACGGACTGAAAATAGAAAGTTAGAAGAAACTATTTTTCATATTGATCTAGTAAACTTATAGGATTAATTTGTGAAAAATATTACATTCAGAATTCAGAAAATTTAAAGTTTAGCGGATGAAAGTTTCAGCATTTCAGATTTTCTTATTAACTACAATAGAAAATATAATTTACTTCACTAGCTAAGTATTGGAAGGTAAAAATATTTGGAAAAATGTGCATTCAATTTTGGACAAACCTTAAAAATTATTATTGTAATTGCAATGTTTTTTTTTATATGAAAAAGACAAAGGAAGAAAGAGAGATACAATTTATTTCCGTTTCGATAATTGAACGCTATATATTCATGTTGCAGTTCTAAACACAACGGCAAAGAGCTTGAAAACCCACACAAGTTTATGTTTCTCGCGGGAGTTTCGCATCACTGGCAGTAAGTTACCTTTGTACTTAACTTATCTATAACACCGGCACTGTTTGACCTAAATGTATCAGTTCCTATTTTTTATTGACGTTCCTTATCCTTACTGAAGCAATGTATTGGTATTGAGTGGATTTGTTTAAAACCTGTGCAATAATAGAATACTTTTTAATTTAGGACTAAACAATTAATTTATTTTTCAAGAGTTTTTATTTATTTATTTGAACATTAAGGCTTTCAGATATAATTTAGGAAAAGGATAACATTTAGCTAAGTTATTCTATTAGATAAAAGCAATTAATTTTGCTATTACGAATTACAGTTTATTTCACTGATATTAATTTTGTACAAATATGTTTAACATTAGTATTCCACGTCACGCTAATGTGCTAAAATATTACCATCGAGCTACCGTAAATCTCAATGTACCTACAGCATTATTGGTAAATAACACGATTTGAAATATAAACCTACATATACAGGGAGCAAAAATATGGAAACACGTTTATAAAATTTAAATGGCCCTATTTACACAAAACCTTAAAGCCTACCCTTTGAGGTAACTAACGGCATTTAATCTTACCACAAGGACCACCCATGAGACGTCCGTAGAAAATCTTCAATGTGATCATAAGTCAAGTTTGGTATCGTTTAAAACGTCCATTAAAAATAATTACGCAAATTTGACCTCTGAAGCTTAACGCTATACAGAGTCAACAGTTAATCTAATATCAATAAGTAAACAATTTAGTAAATTGTTGCCTAATATAACATTTAAATTGATTCAAAGTGCACTTCAGGAAACTAAAGTATGGCACCAAAGCAAGTTTAAATAACATTTATGAGAAGTCATTGTTTTACCTGCAATAAAACCAACCGGAGTGGCATTTCGCTCGTAGTATCTCAGGTGTTCCCCGTCTTTCCTATTTCATTATATGCTTTGCCAACCCCTCAATATTTACTGATATAATTTTATTAACTAGTTTTTTTTTTTAAAAGCCTTAAAAATCTAGAGGATTAAGTTTCAGTTAATCCATACCATATTCGGATACTCAAATGGTAACGCTGCGACAGGTCCAAATACTTGATCCAACCTTCTATGTATCCCCCTTTGATAATGGGGGGTCCACCCTTCTTGATGAAACGGGATTAAATGGAAATTCCATCAGAACATATACTATTGGATGAATACTATTTATCACCATATCAAAATAGGATTTACCTACTAGACTACCGTTTTCTGTTAAAGTATTATTGCCAGTTACAACTATTTTATAAGAGTGTTTTTTTTTATTTGTGTAAAGCTTTTACAATATTACAAGATTCAGTACCATTCATCCACATATTTTATAATTATCAACGTTCACATATATTAAAATAACAATATAAAAATATGAAAATCTGGAAAAGTAATTTTCAAAAATATATCATTACTAATCACGTTATAGATGTGGGTTATCCTAGAACAAGAGGATTAGACCTACCCATTGGGCTCAATCTACAGCACTTGATGAACAATTATTAGTAAATAAATACGGTTTATAGTAGTTTAAGTACTAATTTCCCTTATCAGACTTTCAAGACATTATAGGTCCGGTCCAATTTAGGCAAAATAGAGGGGTAAACTTTGCATTAAATTCCCAGGAGAAAATAGCTCGATAATTTGCAAAGATGTTAGGGGGACACCATTGTTTATGAAATTGTTGAAAAGTCCCCATCGCTCCCATAGTCTGCAAAATGTTTTATTCAAGGTCATATTTCACAAAAATTGGTTTTGTTGAACTTTTAAGCGAAACGGTTAGGTTTATGAAAAACATATGTCAAACAAAAATTGTATGATCATCCAATTATCTACAAAAATGCTCCTTATACGTTTTTATCATAACACTAAACCCTTTTTGAGAAAAAACAATTTACAAAACGTCTTACACTGTATTGTCCAAAATAAGCACGACCCATGCTCCCTATGATACCATTGGGCGTGTAATATAAGTTATAAAAACTATAAGTCTGCGTGACTAATACATTCATATTGACTGATAATTCTGAGGAATATGATATTAAAAAAAACGGAAAGACAGGAGTCAACAGCAGTAGTAGAGAGTACCTAATTTTAAGGGACCATGTTGCCACTTTGAATAACATCTGGCCTGCCATTCCATTGTTCGAGTTGGGCCCGTCGTTACGTCTAGACCTGCTTTTCTGAAAGGTCGCACCTAAATCACCGGTTAGTCTCTAAAAATTTCTTCGTAGTGAAAATAATGTAGTTATTTAAATAATATTCTCTGCTAAAGTTTGTCGCTGTATTCACTGTTAGTTGAAAATATGTCTCGCAATAGTTGTTTTATTTTGCACTAAACTTTTTTCTTCAGAAGGTGAATGTGTTATTGGTGAATCGCGGTATGAAGACGTTACTTAACTGGAGTATTCAAGGGGGAATCAAATTAATGATTACTTGAAGAAATGTAAATTCAGAGACAAATCAAGTGCAGTGTCACAAACTAATACAATAGAAAGAGGTACAAATTTGCAGCAGCAAAAACAGCAACATGAAGAGAAATAAGCTAGTATCCTCTCAAAAAGTCCATCTCGTACTAGAGCACATAGTAAGTGAGATCATCATATTCTTTCTTTTAAAAATTGTGGTTTATTTTTGCGCCGACAAGTTGAACGGTGAGGAATACAAAAAGAAACGAAGCACAGAAATCTCGTCCCCCCCACTTTCCCCCCCCCCCCCCCCCCCCCTCGTAAAATTTGTAACGTTAGAACTCTTTCATTTAAAGACTCAGTTATGAAAGCAGCTCAGTCTCGTTCTGATGACACCGCAAAATACTATTGTTGCTCGCATTGGGTTTTGAACCACGATTTAGTTGCTGCTGAAGCTAAAGTACCATAATGATTGGCTTTGTATCATTTTTTAAGCCCGACCACTGGAGGCTAAGTCGGCCCCGGCCTCAAGATGATGCATTGTATCTCACCATCGGGGGAAATATTTTCATATATTGAAAGATGGTGATGACTGCCAGTTTACGTTAGGAAGAATTAGAAAATATATGTAAAAACGTTAAGTGCTGATAATAGAAAAATTAAATTTACGATTGAGGTTAATTTATGGTATTTGGTAATAGAGTCATTATTACTCAAAAAATTAAGACAAATTACACCACTATATGTTTTCTTGTTAATTACTCATAATATTATCAATCAAGATTGGAGTGAAAAAACATAAAGGCAAAGGAGAGCAAAGTTGAAGGTTCCTATCTAACTTGCGCCCAGTAATTATTCGGGCGAAGATAATCAATCGAGTTCAATCATATACAGTTTTTACATGCGATTTTATGACTGTCTGTGATACAACATCTGTAATGTTTCGTAAGGGGTTTTAAAACAACAATTTTTTAATTGTTTGAAAAAGAAACTTTTATTACATGTGTAGCCTACATGCTTTTCAAAGATAATCAACTCTTCACCAGAAACTCGCTTTTTTTTGTCTTTATATGGAGCTCCCAAATTTACTTCCATAGACAATTTACGTTACTTATATTTCTGCAACACAAACACGTAATAAAACGTGTGCAATTAGCCATTCTTCCTCCCACCGCCGGCTTCCCGCTCACCAAACAGTTTTATCATGTATATTACTAGGTTCAGCTGCTGTGAACTTAGGTAATCAACTAGACCCAGAACAATGGGGTTGGAAGCATATCCCACACTAGCTTCTTCTCACCTGAACCAGAAAAACCTCTTTAATTCTGTTTTTGGAAACTGCAAAAAGGAGGTGTAACTTAAGGACGCGGCCGCAAAAAAAATAATCCTATTTTGGTCACTAGCGTGCACTACTTGTCAAGGCCAATCGTGTTCAAATGTTAAATCTCCAGCAGAAGAAGGTTTTTACATGGAATGACGAAACAACTGATGTATTGCTGTTAGTACAATTTATGTCTACTCAAGAAGGATGAGGAAGAAGAAGAAAATAGAGAGAAGGAAAGAAGATGAAGGGGAAGAAGAGGATATACCTACTGACGATGAAGACGAATAAAATATGTTACAATTAAATTTAACGGGACTTGTCACTCGAGCCCTGTACCTGATCGGACAACGACCACACGGACGAGTGCAACGAATAAAAAAGAAGAATAACCAAACATTCATTAAATTTTACTGGGAATAGACTGTGAAATAGGCCTACTGGGGAAAACCACATTAAAAAAAATGCGCTAGGTACACTAAACTCATGAGGTGAGCGTGGGAAACGTGTTCATATTTTAGACAATTACAGTGTATGAAAATTTTGGTAAATTGTTTTTTTCTCACAAATGGTTAGGGTTATGAAAAAAAGTATAAGGAGCGTTTTTTGTAGATAATTAGATGATCTACAATTTTTGTGTTTGACATATTTTTTCATAAACCTAACCGTTTCGCTGAATAAGTTCAAGAAAACATATATTTTTGTGAAATTTGACCTTGAATAAAAATTTTGCAGACATGGAATCGATGGGGGACTTTTCTCAATTTCATACCAATGTTGTGTCCCTAACATATATGCAAATTTTCAGCTTTCTGGGAATTTTTGCAAGGGTCAATGTCTAAATTGACCGCCGGACTATTACAATTATAACATTTTGCTCGTGTTAAGGATGTTTTAAAGGATATGTCCATTACGAAAGAGATTAATATAAATTAAAAATTGCCGATTATATTTTCTCAGATTAGACAGCTGCACTGCTGGTATTACATTGCCATTTTACACTGATCGCTAGTCAGGAAAAAACATTGTAATGTTTGCATTATAAAGTTGTTTTATAGAATAATACTTATATACTTATATAAAACAGATGAAACTATGTATGAAACTTCTTCATGTGTATTACTCAGGACAACTACAACTGGGGCGGAGCCCCCAGCGAGCCGACACCGGCAAGTAATACTTATATACTTATATAAAACAGATTAAACTATAATGAAAACTTCTTCGTGTGTATTTCACAGGGACAATACAACACTGTAAATATTAGGCTAGGATACACAAATGTTTTGTTTTTAATTGGCGTATGAATTAATTGATTATCATTTTCAATGTCCAATTGTCGTTTAAAGGTATCCATATAGACAATCGATCTGATTAAGTCTTATAAAGAGAGTCTTTTTGAAATCGTGTATATATAGAAGGACTTTTATTGTTTAAATACGTTATTACATATCAAGGTAAAAAATAATTAATTCATTTATTGGACCTGCTTTTTTTGCACATTACTGTACAGAAAAACCCTCAGAGAAATTAAACCATATCAATAGTAATATTACGCCTAACTTTTCACATCCA
>NW_025782569.1:0-47483 GCF_021130785.1 Homalodisca vitripennis
GAAATAAAAGATGTTTGATTTGTACTTTTAAATCGTATACATTTGTGTTATTTACACGCTTAATATAGATAATTCTGTTTAATAATGATCTATATAATAATTCTATTTTGGGATTAACTTATTATGTAATGTTATATTCATTTCTGCGTTTTGTAGAACTTATCTCCTATAGGAATGATCGAGTATACTAATGTAATTTATGTTCTGCATCACTCAGGTGGCTAAATGTTTTTTAAAATTTGCCTATCAATCTTCTTACTTGATAACCTCAAGATTAAATTGATCTATAGACTTAAAACCGTGTATTAAATCTTATTTTCATACAGGAAGAATTGAATTTGGTCTACTATCATCATATCTCTTAGCGTAATCGTCCTAACTATATCCTCGTTATATCTGTGCTATGTCTGCTAACATACACGTCCTCATATCCCTGGTCAACTGTTGACACAATGATAGAATAATACTAATTTTTACTACATTTTTTAAAATCTAATCAGTATTAAAGTTATTTATAAATGTTTATTTTGGAACTAAAATTTTTAAAATGTTATGCTTAACCATCGAAGCAATCACGAAACTCTTTTATAGTAACCACATAATTGTTTTAATTCTGACACGTTACCCACAATATTCTTTTAAATCTGTAATAATTTTAAAACTGTAGCATAAGCTCATAGGCCATCAACCAAATGATACGTTTAAGAATCTGATATTTCTTTCTTCCTTTCCGTAGTATTTTGAGAGAAGGTTCTTATAGGAATCATTTCATAACTTAGCATGGTGTTCTCATAACGAGATATCCACCATGTCACATAGTTTTTCTTAATGAGGAACTGTCAGTTTTCAATTTAGTTATCGAAGTAGTGTACCGTTTATGGAAAAGAATAAATACGTAAATGCTTTTACAAAGGGAAACCCTTTTGAAAGTGTTATAAAATTAAGATGCCCAGTACTACTTCTCACCATATAGCTTTGGTCCTCCTTTCTACAAACAACTGGCATCATAAAATATCGTGGATCTTTAAAGAATATTCGTTATTTGAACATTTACAATTAGTTTTAAAACACAATTTTAAATTCACAACGTTGAAAATATTTTTGTAAAAGCAACTGTTGCATATTTTATCAAACATCTTTTAAAATTTAAGTAAAGTCTGTGATTGTTGGCTGAAGCGTACAGTGAATCCTCTCTCACCATTATCTAATGAACCAAATCCGATTTCTATATTGTCTTTTGTACATATTAACCTGCTGAAATAGTCGAACATAGAGGGTTAAATCTGTAGTCTAACCCTACATCTACGGGTTTTACATCGGTGTTGGAATCTATACAACATCTCTATATCTGTTTGTCAGAGTGACTCTGGTTGTAGTGGTCTTATGAGTAACGATGTTATTGTTTTGTGTTGTAACACAAAATAAACAATTTAATGAACAAAGAATATGATGACGGTTAATCATGTGACATACTACTAAGTATTCTTGTAACTTATCGACATATCTCAAAATATACTATTTATAAAACATATTGTTTAATGAATGGGATTACTAGTGAAAAGAGAGAGGGACGAAGCATACATTTTATTTAAAGATTCAGTTTATGCTTTATTATTTCCATGTACATAACTCTCTAATGATTTATTTTAAGTTAATTGCAAAAAACACATCTATTATCTATATATATTAAAATTGAAATTTGTAAACATCTACCTATTCGGAGTCGGTCTCCGGCTGCTGATATTTGTCCGCCGTGGCACGAAACGCGTAGCCTTCTACACTGATCTGAAGTGTGGCGTGTGCTTACCTTGATACATTACTCGTAATCTCTTAAACCTTAAAATACTTGTGTACCGTTAGTTAGTTAGATTTTATATAATGTAAATTTCACAACCAAGTCAGCCAGTATAATTTAATATTATTTTGTTATCCAATGTTCCGGAACTAAATTATCGGCGGAGTAACTACCTAATTGGCACGCGTATGAATACTTTATTCTAACTCTTTGTAGCAGCCCAACTACGTGACCGATCTGACCTCGCGCGCTTTGTCCGTAAGAAAAATTTATATTTTCGTATTATTAAATTAGCCCTTTGATGCCAAACATATAAAAATGAATGTAACGTAAAGTGAAGTTGTAAATAGAAAAGTAACTTACCTTTGAAGATCTTTTATTTGCTTGATTGAAATAGATAAAAGTTGTGGCGTCGTCCTTCTGACGAGCACGTTGTTGTAATAAGTTTTTGTCTCATTAAATGGCTAATACCGTCGCGAATTTGTATTAGGCGAGCTCACGCATCTCACGTATCTTACGTATTATTTGAGTAGATGGCTACCAGTTTCATAACTCCTACTCCTCTTCTAGTAATTACTGACTAGAAATAACCCTTCTTAGACTACAGCTTCAATGTCTCGTGCCAAGACGCCGACACCCAGGTTGTGAGTCTACATATTGCAATTCGAGTATTTACTACTACGACCTCAGAAGTCACCACTCCCATGTGTTATCGTCATTCGGTACACTTGTAAGGATGCACTAACATTAGTCATGTAAATGAAAATACATCGATTTGTTTGATAAAAAAGTATGTATTAAAAAGTTATCATTACAGGGTGTTTGTTTTATGTTCCAATTATTTACTATCAATGTTTACAGGATGCCAACCACAAATAATGATATATATTTTATTCCTATTGTATTTATTCCTATTACTTAATAAATTATTTCCATTTAACTAATAAACTTTATTACAAAGGTGACTTTTTAATGTTTTGTTATTCATTTTATTAAAATATAAACTAATATAGTGAAATATCTTTTAATTTTAACATCTTTTAATGAGATATATCTGTCTTTGTAGCAGCCTTATTACTAAATTAATGGTTTGTATATTCGTTTCAAATGTATATTGAAATGTATATATTTTTATTTTTTTAGATGCAAATGAAATTTTAAAATCTGTAAATCTCTGTAATAAGCCTCTGTAAATCAGGACTCTGTAAATCAGCCTTTATGTATAGAATTTATTTGTGACAAAGTCATGGAAGAAGGAAACAGCATATGATTGATATGAGCCTCGAATGCGAGGATTTGTGCACCCCCACAAATACAGAATATTACAATTGTAAAGAATTATATTGTGATATTACGTACTGGAAAGGAGGGTTTTGTACGTAGTGAACCGTACGTGTTACCCGAAATTCTATTATTTAGGAGAGAAAAAATGATTGTGACGGAATTCTCATAAGCAGAGGACAAAAGCTTGTAATAAGAGATTAAGGAAAAGGGCACGCACACGTTATTTATGACGCTATTAATCTTGCGGAATAATAGATTAGAAACCAGCCCTTGTTTAGGGAATACATTATTCACCTCAAGCCCAAAGGTATTTAGGGTAAAATTGGCTTTCATCTTTCAATATTTTATAAACACCTACCGTTGACATGCTGCAAATGAAATAAATAGTTTGGTCATAACCATGAATTTTGATTAGTAAAGATACCAGTAACTTGATGTACGATTCAGAGCGACAGAATGAGACTATATTACTACTGAGGTACCTGGTAGTTACAATAATATCTATGCAAGTAACGATTTCTTACACTTACTTTCATTCATAGATCTTACCTACAAAGATCTGTTGTATTGCATGATAGTCGTTTCAAAGATATTTGATCCAAGTATTCTATAGATCGCAGTTTTTGGGTGTTTTTGTGGATTTTAGGAGCTGGTTAGCATTGATGTTCAGTAGATTTTTTTTACCCAGGTCCTGAGATAAGGCCTCTTGAAGCCTTTTTCAAGTTATAATTTTGAACTTTGTGATATACATATGGGTTCTTAAATCTCTTTTCTAATTCTACTGATTTCTCACTATTCAATTTTTAGGTAACACTCATGGAAATATTAAAAAATTTTGTTTAAATTTTTGCTGCCTTCTAATAAGGTGTATTAACACTTTGGCTTTTCAAACTCGGTGTATGATAGTACAAGTGTCATCACACAACACTACTGTCCTTTTCGGTAAAGAACACAGTATTTATCTGTTTACCAAAGCTTACAAAAATATTCCAATTGGAAATCAATTGCAGCACATAAGGTTATACTGATAGGTGTGTGATTTAAGGTAAAAATATTATATAAAACACAGTACAAATGCCAATTTGATCACACCTATAAGGCGTAATATTGATCAAAAGTGACTTTAAACGTTTCTTACTTAAACACAATGCAGATCGTGTTAAATGCACTTCAAACATTTCTTGAAAAATAAAAAAAATAATATCGGATTGTTTAAGATATATTAATACTATGTGTACATGTAAAATTTGATGCCTTTAAGATGGCCATAGCTAACCATGTTACAATGTCCTGAATCTCTTTATTCTAAAACGTCTAACTCCAACAAATTGAACTATTCTCATAAATTTTCATTCAGGTGTTTACTTGAAAGAAAACTATCGTAGTTTCTATCCAGCAACTTCTCGATTTACTAGGTTCAAAACTAACATAACAGTTGGGTGTGATAAAATTAGTGTATTGTGGCTAAAATTCCATTAGGGGATTGGGTTCAAATTTATGGAAGAGAGGTTTTTTGTTATCTCTTTTAGTCCAAGACATAAAATAAATTTGTTTTGCCTTCATATAAATATTTTTTTGAGAACATTGCATGGAGGTATACCTGTGAGATTTAGAGCAATTACTTGAATTAGTTTAACCACATCCAGCATTGGTTATGGCATTCTGATATTTAATGAGGGAAAGTGTTGAGTCTAATCTAACGAGACATACAGCATCACATGAAATAACTACTTGCCATTGATCTGTGTATATAGTGTTTTACTTTCTTATTGTACATTGTAAATTTAAAATTAGCAAACTATAGTTTTAAAGGCCTCCTTGATGTAGTAGTGTTAAATTCCATTTTGTATGATTCTAGATTTCAGTGACTAAGTTTGAGTGTTACAGAAGAAAGAGTGTAATAGTTACATTAAGTTGTATATTAAGTATGTAAAATTGTTCCATTAATATTTTATAGTGTTATAAAAATATCCGTTGTTCTTTTCTACCTCAATTTTATTTTTTTATAACAATGATAAGAATATTGTATTGGTTGTTGTTTCTGAACGTCCTTTTTTTCTGAGGTGAGGTGATGCTGCTATTACCTAAATACCTGCTACGAGTTCTTCCTCTTACACAAACACAACAGTGGAATATGTGTCATTTTCCAGGTTTCCAACATCCCTTATCTGCAACTCATTTTCTTTGTAGTATAAAAATAAGAAAGTGAATTAATTTGGTTGTTTTGGTTTGACGCGTAATATATTCAACTTATTGCGTTGATTTTTAACACGGGTATTCTTAGGGTCCCTGTTGAATATAGTCCTAATCTTATTTCGAAAATCGCTCCGGGCTACACCCCACTGATCTTTAAGCTGGCTGTAAATTGCCACCTTGGTCACTAATGTAATAGTTTAATATTAATTACAAAAGCATTTATAATGGTATGAACTGTTCAGTTTAAACATTGCTTATTATTTTTAACTAGTATATATATATATATATATATATATATATATATATATAATATATATATTATATATATATATATTTATACTGAGGATGAATATATTTAACGCCGTATTAGATTTCCATCACTGGTCATACACGTGCAAGGCCTATTAAATTGAGTGCAGAGGAGCGGGTAACTAATATGAGTGCAAGAGGCAATATAGTCTAACCATTACTTTACATTTAAATACTATTATCAAACACAATTTACTTGTATTGTATTATCTGAGTGATGCGGATCAGTGTTTTCATTGTTACTAAGACCGAGCACCGGTCAGAGAACCAAAAGCAATCAATCTTCCAGAGCGCCCGTGTGGTTTGTGACTAACGCTGTAAATCCTACCAAGACATTGCCGCTTCAGGCTTGCCAACTTCACTTAAGTATATCCAATCAGGTTGATGGTTTACAAGTGCTTGCTAACATGCTAAACATTTGTAATAGCTAAGGCTTTGAATAATTTTGTAAAATTTCAAGTTTGCAGTACTACCATGACAGTAACGACGATTAATTACAAATTCATTTAGGTGACGTCCAACAGAAAGACTCGGTACAAAATGGAAATAATTTTATACTAAAGGGTTTTAAAAGCCTAAACATGAGGGAATATAATAGTTTCCTTGCTCGCTTTGACTGAAAGAGCTAACATAATTGAGATGCGTGCGTTATAATCTAAACATGCTATGTTCGTTAGTATGTTTGAAACATTTAGCTCGTAGAGAGCACTTTAAATGCGTTTATTGATATGACTTATTACATAGATCATTAGTTATTTTTACGTCTTACTGTTTTATAAACTAAATATTCTTTACAATTAAACTTGGATTGTCTATAGTAGTAAACTTAAATTTTGGATGAAATTTGATTAGGAATAGCCCAAAATAATATTTTATCGGATATTTATCTAACTATTCAATACATTACAATAATGGAAAAATACTGAAAATGGTAACGAGTTTATTCAATTTAAGTATTGTTAGTTTTAGATTAGGTTCCTGTAAGCACTGTCTGAAATCTGACGTTGTTACGGACTTGACTTCTGGAATCTGGAGTCATATTTATCTGAAGAGTTATAAAAACCGGCTGCGAAGAAGTTCAAAATGAACTCATTCTATCCTTTTGACATTAGATGCAGCCATATTACACTACTCTCCATAGCTATGTTATGTGTAGAATATCAAACGGTTGGTTGCACCACTGTGCTTAGAGATCGTGTCTGAAACATCTTAGTGCACTCAATTGTGCGCCTGATGAGACTATGGAACATCTCTTTATTAGATTACACATGGTTTTGCAATGTAGGTGTCTATGATGTCGAAGCTATTCCAGGAATCAAGCATATAGCAGCGTCAGGTACCAGACGCTGCACTGAGACGAATTCGAACTGGAACTAAGGAACTGGAACTAAGGAACATTAAAATTGATATATCTTTCCTACTATAGCTATGTTATGTGATATTTTGTGCAAGAACTCTGCATAGAAAGGAGGTAAACAGGCTTTAAATATAGTACATAGGTTGATCGAAGGTTGTTAAAGTTGATGAGTGCTCTATTGATTATAGTGTAAAAACGTTTAAAGGGCAGTTTGTCTATCTATCTGTCAATCTATGCGCTATCTCTTTCATCATCCTTACGGTTCATTGCATTTTAATTTGTACCGGGTTATTTATTCTATTCATCGTTGTAAAAATATTTTAGAAATTAATCTGGTACAAACGAATCATATTTTAAACATTATCATCCAATTATATTTTGTCTCAATGTAAATTGTCAACTCGGCATTTAATTACAAAATTAATTGTACCTTATTTACAGCGTTACTAGTTGTTAGTTTTTATTTATGTTATACGATACTTTTGTATACAAAATAGTATAATTCAGTTCTTACTTCACAATATAGTTTAATAGGTGTCTGCAATTAACACTAGCCCAATGCGATTTTGAGAGTTACCATGAATTAGGACGTTTTTAATACAATATGTAAAATACAGCTGCCACCCATACTCCGGATCTGTACTGACAAATGCTACGCAAAAACTAGTTTAATGTTAACTTTCCGGTAAAGTAGTGTCAGTGCAGTTTCAAATAAAATAAAAATATAACTGTATCGTGTGAAATGTGTGAAACTGTTACAATAATACAAATCCTAGATAAAACATAATTTTAAATGGTTACTTTTTGTTTTAATTCAACTTATAAGGCACAATAGGGTCTTATTTCATGAACTATGTAATAAATTAGTCCTTTTTATTACCATTTTATAGGTCTAGTCAAATATACAGTGTTTTAGACATCTAAGGCTAATAAATAGTTATTTAAACCTAAACTCTTGAAAAGTACTCTATAAAAAGTAACAAAATTATAATATTTACTGCGCATAAATTACTTCACTGTATAAATTAAACTTCCTAAAAAAATATAGTGTCTCAATAGTTAGGAAATTGTAATGTTTCTTGAAAGCTATTGCAGGTATTTTCTTGCAACTTAATCAACATGAAAAAGTGCAGTTAATTGAATACAGTTACTTTTAGAACAGGGTGGGGTGTAGATGGAGAGTGAAGTTCGATACACTCCTGCAGGAGTACAAAACAACAACTTACCACAAGTTAGAAGACGCTGGCCAGAAATAGTAGATCCTATTTATGCTCTTTGATGTCAATAAATTAGTACCTTTGTCAGTATTGTAACAATTATAAATTTTACGAATACGTTTATTGTAATACAAACTTATATTTTTATCCAAATGTTCATTTGAACAAAAGTTATAATATTACAAGAAGTATTCTATACAAACGTAGAAATAGGAAATACGACGCTTTCACAGACTTGGCACCTTTAATCTCTTCAAACGGACCTTGACTTTAGGTTTTAGGAGTCAGATTTCAGTCGATGCACAAAACGTAAGCTGAAGTCAATATTCAAATGTAATCAACTCTTTCCACAATATCTGCTATATTTTTCTTGCCATATACAAGGTTTTATAAATTTACTTACTGCTTTGTATTACAAAACTAGCAGTTACCTGCGGCCATTAACTTGTATCCTATTGAACTACAGGATCATCGTAGGTAATTCATGTATAAAGTCATACCTAGAACACTACGAGATTTATGAATATTGTCACTTCAAGATGTTCCACTCTCCGGATCAATTTCAGATGTAAAGGGAAACCTCATGTTGTTTGGATTGTTGGATTGCATTAAAACTTCTTAAACACTCACTTGTGAAGACCTGCGGAATCCTAATAGAATCTGATTATTATCATACTAGGAGTAAAGAATGTAGTGTAGGAATAGGAATCGGGTCTTTTCCGTAATAGCGCTGCAGTTTTAAATAGTTTTCTATACTATCCAGATGCAGGCAATGCATTTAACTGTGTGTTATTAATAAGTATGTTTTTTGACAATCGTTTAGTTTTAACCTGCATTAGCAATCTGAATAGCGTTATACCTTGTATCATTTTCATTATTTTATTATCCAAAGTGAATGGAGCGCTAACGTGGTCTGAGCTATATTTGTAATGTCCTGTCTCAACGGATGATTTTTTGTTTCTGCCAGCGTGCTGGGTGTACCGATGCCCGCTCTGACGACCAGAGAAATTTGTGATCGTTACTTTCCCGGTCCAAATCATTACGTACTGTACTCTGACCACGGAAAAAAGTGCCGATTACAAATTCCGAAGCCAGAAGAGCAGGTTCTGTGCTTAATTTCCTCCTCACTCAGCTGACAGGAAAACAAAGTCCCTGTCCCTAAAAATGAAGATTTTCAGATTGGATGAGATAAAACGAGGCGAGTGGCGTGGTGCGTGAAAGAGAAATCTCCTTATTCCTCTTAGAATAGAATATAACTCAGTAGACTCGAAGAATTACATTTCTCTCTGTATTGTTCACAAAATACATGACCAAAACTTACAAATTGACTTAAAAGTCAGTACTAAACTTTATATCTCTCTGGAAAATAGTCGAATAATAATACAAAATGTCACTCAACGAGAAGGAGAATTACCATTAGATTTACATGGGAAAATAATATTCGTTGAGAAAAGAAAGAGTCAATAGCAAAGATTTATTGTAGAGCACTCTTGCGTACCCTCCTAAGCACGAAGAATGTTTCATTATTTTAATACTTCCAATAAAAAAAAATTATTCAAAGACGTGTAATTCTTTCTTGAGAAATCTTTCATTCCTAGACATTATTTTGCACGAAAAATGAATTTCCACATAGACAGGAATGAGTTCTGGGTGGTGGATTCTTCACTGAACGTGGTTTAGGCCTATCACTCAGTAAGGTGACACTCTTCAATTTGTTTGCCTGGGACGTAATGATTTCATATCTGTCTGTCTAAATGTCTGCAGGACATCCCGAGCATGAAATGGACAATGGATTATAAACAGTGCAAGCGACTTCAATGAAACCTGTTACGTGACACGTGATGTAGCGTATTCTTACCTTGTTTATTTACTAAAGGTAAGCAAATATTCCAGATAAATCCTCCTAGACCTCTCAACCACCTCCTAGTCAGGAGGTATATTATCGTATATAAAATAAAACTTTGTTATCTCTAAATCCCTTTCTTCCAATTTCTGATAGTTCTTAATCTTCTGAAGAGGTTAATTAAAACCATTTCTTTTGGAACTGATGCATGATGTACATTTTTGGTATGATCAAGCAGTAATAAAGTTATCAGTAATTAAATAAATGGTATCAGTACAATAAGGCTCTATTGTTTTCAAATGTTCACTGTTTTATATATATATATATATATATATATATATATTATAAATTAATTACATCAATTAAAAATGTAATCAGTCAAATCTTAATTACGATTATGATGTTACAGAGTATCAATCAGTGACAAGTACTATTGATAACTCAATCGATCACTTGTTTAATTTTACAGTATGTATGGATAGCACGATAAAGCTCGTTAAATGGTTATAATTGATGTTTGGGAGAAGACCTTCTATTATTCAATCGGAGAATAACATAGGCCACACTTAAATTTAATAGCAATAATTAATTTTAAAGTAATTAAAAATAAATATTAATAAAACCTTTTATGCTGTTACAAATTGGTCTCTCCTAAAAATATATTAGTTTTATTTGTTCTTCATACTGGGAATACTGAACATGTAGTATTGTCACTTAAACTACTTAAGTTCGGTTTTAAAGGTAGGTTGAAGATATATGGGAATTGAAGATAACACTCATCTACCGATTCAATTAACCCTTCTAAGATATGAAATATTATAAGGAAAGAATTTATTAATGTTACTAGAAGTTTAAAAGTTTAAACAGGCAAAAACTATTCTAAGTATAGTTTCTTTACTAAATAAATCACATAATATGTTCTAATAAAAAGTGTTGAATATGGAATTTACACATAGGTATCGAATTTTAATATTTTTGTTGGAATAAACTGAAGTAAAATTGGATAGATCTTTTAATTAACCAATAGCGGTTATTAAAATGTAAATACTCCAACCTTTAAACTTAATATTATTCAATATTGACGCTTATATGTGATAAATGAAACTGCTCCGTTCGATTTCTCTTGAATAATTTGTTTAAACTATATATATATATACATTAAACTGTATAAATGGCAATAGCCTTATTTAATTTCAATAAACATTGAATCGCAAAAAGTACTTGCTCCGCCGGGAGTCGAACCCGGATCTCTCACTTGCCGGGTGAATGTGCTACCATTACACACAGAGCGCTTACTTTTTCCGATTCAATTATTTTGTATTTGGCCGTATCTGTCACATATGCGTTTAAATAAGCAAACTAACATATGATCGGAAGACCAAATACCTGTCAAACGAATTTTATTTACATTAAACTGTATAAATGGCAATAGCCTTATTTAATTTCAATAAACATTGAATCGCAAAAAGTACTTGCTCCGCCGGGAGTCGAACCCGGATCTCTCACTTGCCGGGTGAATGTGCTACCATTACACAACAATTAGTGTAATGGTAGCACATTCACCCGGCAAGTGAGAGATCCGGGTTCGACTCCCGGCGGAGCAAGTACTTTTTGCGATTCAATGTTTATTGAATATATATATATATATATATATATATATATATATATATATATATATATATATATATGTTTATATATTATTTGGTTTATTTTAAAGGTGGAAACTTTTATAAACTAGTAGATATATTACATGATGTGGACAGACATGTTATATGTTAAGAAAGATGTCTGTAGTAAAGCAAGCACTTTAATAGAGGCTTAACCAAGTACGACAACTATGAAACAAGTTTGAGCACATGGTAAAGTGGGTGGCTAAAAAACTAAGGAGGGAACAGTTTAGCTCTAAGCCACTGAGTTCATGTTATATCATTTCTTGTAAGAGATTACCTCGACACTCATACATTGCTTACTAATATATATTGTTGTATGTTGATATGTTGTATGTATGGTATTTTTACCTGTTAATATTATATACAGAGATATTTATATTTGGTGTGCATAGAGAGTGACTATAAGTCGAGTCTAAGTTTTCTTAAACTTTGAATTTTAAAACACTAATTTAAATTTTAAATAACTATTTAAACGAAATTTAAACAAACTATACGCTGTAAAAAAAAAAATATTTTTCTAAACTCCACAATAGTGCAATAATAAATATAAGAAATGAAAATAATTATTTTTATGCAATTATAATAATTAAAGTGCCTTATCATGAAACGGGGGAAAAGGAACATATACATAACATAGGATATTGAAAATTTGGAGATAATGGATAGGAGTCTTTTAAGAATGTTGTCAAATGTTATATTTTGCTTACACATACGGAAATCATCGACGTTTTTTTCAATTATGTACTAAAGCTTTTGTGTAAAATTAATTTTGTATAAAATACACTTGTGAATAGACCAAAACTACGAGTGCCTGAAGTGTGTCAAATTTAACGGGGTTTTAGGTATATTCAAAAAATGTTATTCTTTATAACGGTACGGATTTTACTCTCATTCATGAATTATTACTACTTTCGCATCTAAACATGTATATGGGCCTTCCTAAATCCATGTACATGTGATTTTAAATGTGTATGTAGTATTTAAATTAACCCTCATGTATATAAAACAAGCAATCTCAATATTCAACTGGAACGTTATAAAAGAACCAATCCTTCAAGCCTTTATTTTCCGTGGTCTGAACATAATTTCTAATTTCTTCAGGAAAAAGAAGCTATTTCATTACGATATATATATATATATATATATATATATATATATATATATATATATGTTTTTTGCATCAAAGTAAATTAAAAAGGGACTACTAAAATCATCAACAATATAAGCTAAAACTAAATCTGAATCCTTTGAGTGGAAAAGTGAGTTTCTGAACCTTAAGTTCTCAGAAGTCCGACGAAACGTTAACTTGTTAATTACTGGTTTACTATATAACCTTGATGAAATCTGGAATTCGTTAATATATCTTTAATAAAATAATTATTGGTCGAGATATTTTTTTGTATTTTTAAGTAATATTTTTGCATATATCTTACAAAATTATGAATTAAATTAAGTCAATCGTCTATACATTACAACTTTATAGTTCTGAGCCGTGTTAACATTTACCGTGTGTTCAAATGTAGCCTTTCTGTTATTCTTATTATATAAGTATAAGTAGCATCTTCTTTTCATATTCATTCAATATTTATACTTCATTTTATATAAAATCCGGAACTAAAATTTTTTAATAAACTACAAGTTAAGATCGCCAACATATAATAAGTTCCATAAAATAGTTTACTGTTTAATTAACATTTTTTATCATAAAAATTAAAAATTAGCCCTAACACTTTTAACTCTTTAGAAGTAAAACATTGAGCTTTATATTTCATAGGTTATTTATTAATTAACTAAGTATTATGAGACTAACCTACATCTTAGCATAAATATCAAAGAGAACCACGATTCGTAATAGATATTTCAAACATAACATTTTCTATACTGATACTGAATAAATATGTCAGAAACAGTCGGACAACACAGACACATAAATTACACGTTGAAATCGTTGAGCCTTCCGTATGACATATTCATTGCACAACTGTACAAACAAATACATCATTTTTCACTCACAAAAGTTTTTAATTTTACTAACCATAGAACATACTCTCAATCACGCGTCTATCCACAAGAGAATTTTCGAATCGCCGAAGGCTTTCGTTTGTGAATAAAATTTCACCTATAAAAATATAAAATATAATAGTGTGATAATGTAGTAATTATAAATAATTATATATATATATATATATATATATATAAGTAGATATGAATATGCCGGTTCTAGACCACTTTTGGGACAGACAGAAAATCAATGTAAAATACTGTCCATTGAACCATAAACAAATCTAATAAAATCTAACAGGAAAGCACGAATGTTAAATAACCGAATCTTTAGCTGTTTTACTGTTCAATGTTTGCTTCTACATTTATAAGCTGTTTTAATGAAAAAATCAAAAAATCTTAATAAAAAATCTTTATTCTACAAAGTTAATTGTAACACAGTCTTTATCTTTAATAGTCTTCTTTCCAGTAACAATCAAGTGTAATTTTTCATTTTTGTTTAATTCTTTAATCTTTTTCTCATCCAAAACAGTCAAAAATCTGTTCGGCAAGTGTACTTTACAATCTTCCAACTCGGCAATTATTGTAAACCCGAATTTATCTTTCATTTTCTCCAAATTCAAGATTCTATATCTCTTTTTTTCTTCCAATTCCACTAATTTCTTATATTCTTTGAATCTTAGTTCACCAACCTTATTCAACTCTTGTAACAGCGCTGCCATTTATTATAGAAAAATCTTTTAACTAAATTTAGTTAAAAGATTTTTCTATAACAAATAGAACAATCTGAAAACATTTGACCAGAAATTGTGCTGATTTGTGTCAAAAATCACTACTTCTCAAAATTTAATTTTACAAATTTTTGCTCTTTAAATAGAACAATCTGAAAAACATTTGACCAGAAATTGTGCTGATTTGTGTCAAGTTGTCACAAAAATCACCACTTCTCAAAATTTTAGTTTACAAATTTTTGCTCTTTAAATATGGAGCGGAAAAAGATAGAGTGCCCATACTGCAAAAAAGACATTTTTGAACATCACTATACTCGTCATTACAATTCGAAAAATCATTTGAAGAACAAAGAAATTTATAATAAAGAACTAAATTATTTGAGGACTTGGGCTAAAGAGAATCAAATCGATGGTCACGAAAAGATGTACAATATAGAAAAATTGCGTGAATTAAAGAAAAGCTTTAAGGAAGATAAAAAAGATCTCAATCTATTTAATGATGAAAAAATTCAATCAATCGCTGAAAAATTGTCCTTAGAAACAAACGATAAAACTAAGTCTGAAATGATCGAAGAAATTGATAAAACTCTTAAAGTAAAATCCGAAAATATCATTGATGTAGAAGTTTTATCCTCAATACACGGTCTTTTCAAGCAATACATTTTAACAAACTTGAACGACAATTCCATGTGAATTTACAAATATCTTTCAATTATGCGGTCAGAAATTAAAAGTTTAATCGAGAAATTTCAAGAAAATGTTAAAAATATGAAGGGCTATCTCTCTTTGGAATGTGAATACGAACGAACTTTAGTGAATGGTGAACCGCAAACATGTCTAATGTATTTTACTATCAAAGCAGACGAAATCTTTGACGTAAACGACTTTATTACTAAGCAATTTAATAAATTAACACATCGAGAACAAACGAATAATCCAAATAAAGGTTCCGGATGGACATTTAAAAGTTGTAAACAACTAGTTTTGAGCCTTAATAAACATGAATTTATGAACGCAGGATCATATATCGATTTACCAAAGGAAATCAAAGATAAAAAAGCTTGTGTAAATATCAAAAATAAAGATGATTATTGCTTTATTTACTCTATCCGATGCGCTATTGAAAAACCCGAGACTCATGTTGACAGAGCAAAACAATACGAAAAATTCGTGAACGATGAGATATTTTCTGGATTCGACTATCCTATGTCTTTAAAAGATATACAATTATTTGAAAAACGAAGCAGCAAAGCAAAGTAAAAGTATCCGAAAATGTCTGTAAATGTCTATACTTTTGATGAAAAACTACACATAGTACCGTTGCAAATTTCAGAAGTTTATGACGCCAAGTTAGAAGTTGATTTATTGTATGTTAAACAAGATGATAAATCCCATTATGTTTTGATAACAGATTTAAGTAGATTAGCGAGTTCACAGATATCAAAAAATGCTCACAAGACGTTCTTGTGTCGAAGATGTTTAAGCCATTTCTACAAATATAGTGCTTTATCAGATCATTTAGAAATTTGTAAGCAACATGAAGTTTGCAAGCCAATTATGCCGTTTCCGGGTCAAACAACTAAATTTACCAATTACCAAAAGAAATTTAGCCATCCGTACGTTATTTATATGGATTTTGAAAGCATATTAGAGAAGATTCCCACATGCAAAAACAATCCGCAAAAATCGACTACAACCAAGATTCAGAAGCATATTCCTTATGGTTTTACTCTATATTTAGTGTCTAATGTGACCAATCGTATGTACAAAGCCGATATGTTATCGAGCAAAAAATGAAGAAGAGTTGCCGAACGTTCCTGCAAAATTGTTTGAAGAACTCAATAAATTATCGAAGTACATAGCTAAAAAATATAATTCAAAGAACATGAAGCCCATGAAATTGACTGACGAAGAAGAAATTTCGTATCAAAATTCAAATCTTTGCCACATTTGTGAAGAAATATCGTATCAAGACACTGAAAAAACTTTAGGGTTTTTACCAGATAATTGGAGTTCTGCTTATGATGCATTCAAAAAATGCAGAGATCACTGTCATTTGACTGGAAAATTTCGAGGTGCAGCTCATAGAATTTGTAATCTGAATTTGAAATTTCCTCAGAATATTTCCGTTTTCTGTCACAATATGTCTAATTACGATACGCATTTGTACATAAAAGAATTGGCAAAACAATACGGTAATGTTGATTTGATTGCAAACATCGATGAACGATATATAAATTACTCTGTAAATTCTGGATACGGGTATGAATTTGATGGTGACAAACCTAGAAAGTTCATAAAAAATTCTCTTTCGTAGACACGTTTAGATTCATGGCGTCATCTATCGAAAAATTAGCGAAAAAATTTAAAGAAAGAAGACTTCAAACATACAAATCATTTTATACAGGATGGAAGAATATTGAATGAAATTATAGAAAGACAGCCAAATGACAAAGAAGAGATTTTTAAAATATTGTCAGGAAAAGTAATATTTCCCTATGAATTTATCGATAGTATTGAAAAACTTGATTACAAAGAAGAGCTGAAAATTCAAGATTTCTATTCACTCTTGACAGATGAGAGCATATCTGAGAAAGATTATCAACACTACTTAAATGTTTGGAACAAATTAAAAGAGAAAAATCTGGGAAATTATTCTGATTTGTACAACATTCAAGATGTTTTATTGCTCGCTGATATCTTTGAAAATTTTAGGAATATTTGTTTGAATTGCTATAAGCTTGATCCAGCACACTATCTGACTGCTCCTAGTCTTGCTTGGGATGCTATGTTAAAATTAACGAAAATTGAGCTTCAGCTAATTAACGATTATAACATGTATTTAATGATTGAAAAAGGTATTCGCGGAGGCATTTCTCAGTGTATTAAACGATATGTGAAAGCAAATAACAAATATTTGAAAGATTTCGATAAGACAAAACCAGAAAGCTATCTGTTGTACGTCGATGCAAACAACCTTTATGGGTATGGGCTTATGCAAAAACTGCCGTATAGTGATATCAAGTGGATGGATCCAAAAACGTATACAAAAGAAGAGTGGAAAGAAACAATTTTAGAACTCACTGGCGACGAAGATTATGGCTATATTCTCGAAGTCGATCTTGGATATCCAACAAATTTACACGAACATCACAAGGATTTACCTCTTGCTCCAGAACATTTTAAAAACAATCTTTGCACAACTCTACTGGATAAAACTGAATACGTTGTTCATTCGAGAAATTTGAAGTTCTATTTGGAACAAGGTATGATTTTGAAACATGTGAATAGAGTTATTGCATTCGATCAGAAGCCTTTTATGAAAGAATACATTGATTTTAACACAAACATGAGAACCAAAGCTACAAGCGACTTTGAAAAGGACTTTTATAAGCTGATGAACAACTCAGTGTTTGGAAAATCTATGGAAAATGTGAGAAACAGATGTGATATTAGACTAGGAAATGAAGAATTTTCAATGAAACAAGCTAAGAAAACAAATTTCAAATGCTTTAACATCTTTGACGACAACTGTATAGCGAGTCACATGTACAAACAAAAGGTTAAATTTAACAAACCGATTTACATAGGATTTTCAGTTCTCGACCTCTCAAAATTGCTAATGTACGAGTTTTATTACAACAAATTAAAGAAGTTTGATCCAGATTTGAATCTGTGTTACATGGATACAGACAGTTATTTTCTAGAATTGAAACGAGATCCTTTTAAAATTATTAAAGAAAATATAGATGACTTTGATACAAGTGATTATCCAAAAGATCATGAATGTTTCACTACTAAAAATAAGAAGGTAATAGGGAAATTCAAAGATGAGTTAAATAGCGAAGTTTTAGAAGAATTTTGTGGTTTAAGGTCTAAGATGTACTCGTACAAATATCTAGATAAAAACCCAGTTAGGTGTAAAGGAATTAAGAGAAGCGTTGTAAATAAAACAATAAATATCGAAAACTTGAAGAGATGTTTGTTCGAAGATAAAGAAGAATTTAGGGAGATGACAGTCATCAAAAGTTATAAACATGAGTTGTACACTGTTACCATAAACAAGCTGGCACTGAACGCTAAAGATGATAAGAGAATCGTTCTAGAAAATAAGATCGATACAGTACCGTATGGCTATAAAAATGAAGCAAAATCTGATATATTAGATGAGTTAAATAAACTTGGAAACTTTGACATGTAAATGGAAGATGATTTAATTCACTGTCACAAGTGTAAAAAGAAAACGAAAAATATAGATTCTAAAATCGTTCAAACTCAAAATGGATTGTATAGAATTGCTGCAAAAATGTTCAAAATGTAAGACAAAACAAGAGTAAGTTTATAAAGAATCCAAATCCAAAACCTGTTAAGCAAGAATTGAAGACTAAAGATGAGATAGAGATTGAAGCTCGAGAAATTCATGCACCAGTACGAAAAAAGTTTAAAAAGAGAAAAATTATAACATTAGGAATTGACGATTTATGGGCAGCAGATTTAGTTATAATGTCTAACTATTCAGATCAAAATGATGGATTTAAGTATATGTTAAATGTTATTGATACTTTCTCAAAATATGCTTGGTCAAGAGCTATCAAAAGAAAAAACGGTAAAGATGTTTCAAAAGCCTTCGAAGATATAGTAAAAGATGCCATAAGGATCAATCACAAACCTCCTAACCTACTTCATACAGATAAGGGTTTAGAGTTTAAAAATAAAGAATTTAACGATGTTTTGAGGAAAATACAACATTAAGATTTATCATAATGAAAACGAAGAGAAATCAAGTATTGTAGAGAGATATAACAGAACTCAAAATGAAAGAATGAAGGTTCTTTTTGAGATTAATAAAAACTTTAAATGGATCGATATTCTTCAAGAAAATCGTAAAGAAATATAACGATACTGTTCATAGCACAATCAAAAATGAAGCCTAAAGACGTAGATAAAGATGCAGAAAAAGAGTTATTAGAGTCGGTTTTCAAGTATGTTCCACCAGAAATTCACACGAAAACTAAATTTAAAGTCAATGATCATGTAAGAATTGTTAGTAAAAAACAAACATTTTTGAACAAATATAAGAACAATTGGTCAAGAGAAATCTTTGTGATTTATCAAATTAATAACACAGATCCTGTAACTTATAGTATAAAAGATTTAAATAATGAAGAAATAACCGGAAAGTTTTATGAATATGAATTGAGAAAGTCAAAGATTTTTTCTATATAAATGGAGGCCCAAAAGAAATGTTCAATGTGCAAAGAATTAAAAGGTTTTGAAGAATTTTATAAAGATAAGAGTAGAAAAGATGGAATTATTTATAATTGTAAAGATTGTTATAGGAAGTATCATAAAGAGCTGTATGATAAAATAGAAAAAATTAACTTTGGAAGAGAAAGAATGTCTTAAATGTAAAGAAACTAAAAAAATTTCAGAGTTTAATAGTGATCACTATAGTAGAGATAAGAAAGACTCATATTGTAAAGATTGTGTAAAGAAGAATCACCATAGATTATATTATGAAGATACTCAATGTGAATGTGGAAGAACTATAAAATGGTTAAATAATTATCAAAAACATTTACAAACAAAATATCATAATTCAAGAGTTTAACATTTTCATCGTGTAATAATTTTTTCTATATAAATGGAGTCTCAAAAGAAATGTACAAAGTGTCAAGAAGAGAATAGAAAAGACTGTTATTGTAAGGGAATTATACGATAAAATGAACAAATTAAACTTTTAGAAGAGAAAAAGTGTTACTTTTGTAAAGAAATTAAAAATATTTCTGAATTTAATAACTGGCAGTATAGTAAAGATAGAAAAGATGCTTTTTGCAAAGATTGTGCTAAAAAAATTTTCAGCGAAAGTTATAAAAACGAAATGCCTTGTGAATATGAAAAAAGAATTCTACAATGGTTACCTAGTTATGCTAAACATTTACAAACAAAATATAATAAATCGAGAGTTTTTAGTAAAATTTAGAAACATTTTCATCGTGTAATTTAGATATTCTATAAATCAGTCGAGATTCTGCCATATTTGTAGTAAAATGATTTCCGTTGTATAAAATATTCAAAGATTCTTTCATTTGGTTGTAGAGATTTATACTATTTGGATCTCCATGTCTTAATAAAATTTCCATTTCTGGGTAATCAATTTTAAGTTCTTTCAATCTTTTCGGTATTTCTCTCTTTTGAGCTCTGATAACGTAATAAGGCCATTCCCACATGTGATTCTTCTTAATTAACACAAAAACATGGTGTTTTTTCTTATCAAAATCTTTACAAACAAGATCTGGTTTCATTAAGTCAATTTTTACACTTTGTTTTGCAATTATTTCCGTTTTGATTTCATCTTTAATTTGCAAGTGCTTAACTTTGTCCTCTAAATATTTAATCTTGTTTTCAAGTTTGTACACACCAAATTTACGAATGCTTGGTAAAACATCTCTCGTAACCCATTGTTGAAAGCTTTTTGCTTCTATTTTATGAGATCTTAAAATTAACGAATAAAGTCCTGATTCATTAATGAAAATAGTATCTTTGTGAATATTTGCGAGGTGGCCCTCGAGGGCTACCTTATCTTTTAGATAAAAGTATTGAGATTTGTCACCTTCATCGACATTATTTCTAATCGCTTTTTCTGTATTGTTATATTCCAATATTTCTGCAACATCTTTAGCCTTAAACCAAAATTCATTATTTTCGTCAACAATTGTTAAAATTTCTTTATTATTGAATTTTAGTTGATTATTTCTTAGATCTATGACTGACTCCATTTAGATAGAAAAAAAAATTTAACAAGCAATTATTTGAGTGTAAAGTCCAGATTCATTAATAAAAATTGAACTAGGATGTAATGTTTGTAAGAGTCGCGATTCGATACCCTTGTCAGAAACGTATGTTTTTGAATATTTTCTCGGGGTCTATGGGATAGACTCCAGTGATTTATACATTTAAGGGCTATTTTCTCGTCATTATCGTCATTTTAATCTAATCACACTCTCATCAATCTTAAATAAATTGTTGTTTTACTCTCATTATTTAATAGATTTCCTTCAGAGTCTTGAATAGTTAGAACGATTTTTTGAATTCTTTTAATATTTTTTCTAATTGGAATATAATCGATTTCATTCGGTTTTTTCACTGATTTTTGATCCATAAGCAACATTTGTGAAAAAAGTGTACAAAATTTCAGATTCTTTGTGTAAATGTTCGGTATGATTTTCAAAACTAGGTTCAACGAGATTACAATGTACTTCAATTACATCAAACGGTCTAAATTTTGGCGTTTTATTTCCTAAATTATACCTGATTTGGCTCAATAGTTTCTTGAACAAACCCTAACAAATCTACAATAATTGCTGAAAACATTATTCTTACTGGTGATTTTATTTGAATTTTATTAGAGAGATAATTTTTTTGCATTTCAAACTTGTTTTCGTCAAAGTTTAAAGATTTATCTGATTGTTTGAATGTTTTCAGATAATTTTTAAGGGAATTTTTTATTTGATCGAAAGTATAATATCCTTTGTTTTAAACCATAATATTTTGTTATGTTCTTCTCACTAAAATTCCCTATACAATAAGGAGAACTTTCACTAATATTTATTACAAAATTGTCAGAATAAAAACCGCTTAAACCGATAAAATAATTTGATTCTTCCTCTAAGTGTATAGGATGTTCCAAGTTTAAAACTAATTTAGAGCTTTCTGAAGTCAACTTGAACAGCTTCATTTTCGCAAGCGTTGCTTCAAGATGAAAATCTTCTATTTAAATGGAGAAATTTTTAAAGCAAAAAGATCAGATAAAACTTCAAACGTTTGAAGAAAATAAGAAAGATCAACCAATCAGATTGTTAATTGTTGGTTCAAGTGGATGTGGAAAAACAACTTTATTATTGAATTTTATCTACAATAGGTTGATTCCTTATTCCAATTTGTATGTTTTTAGTAAATCTTTAGAACAAGACGCCTATAAAAAAATTACAAGAAAGATTTGAAAATATTGAGAAAAACTTAAGTAAGAAAATATCATATTTTTATAATGCTTCCGAGGACATAGTTCCGTTAAGCGAATGTAAACCGAATTCTTTAATCGTTTTTGATGATTGTATTTTGGAAAATCAAGACGTTATCAAGGAATATTTCGTAATGTCTCGTCACAAAAACATATCTTGTATCTATCTTTCCCAATGCTTTTCAAAGGTTGATAAACAAGTTATAAGAAATAACCTGAATATGTTGTGTATTTTTAAGCAAGATGATCACTATTCGAGAAAGATTTATAACAATTATGTGGGATCTGATATGAGTTTTAACCACTTTATTGAGTTATGTGATAAAATTTGGAAGGAAGACTACGGATTTTTAACTATTAATATAACTTTGAAGCCTAAAAATGGTAAATATTTGAATAAATTTTCCAATATAAACGTGGTGATAATCTAGTTGTTTTCATGTTTTTACGTTCACGTTCCACGTTCACGTTCATGTTTCACGTTCATGTTTCACGTTCACGTTCCACGTTCACGTTCATGTTTCACGTTCATGTTTCACGTTCATGTTTCACGTTCGTGTTTACGTTTCACGTTCATGTTTCATTCACGTTTCTGTTCACGTTTCCACGTTCCACGTTCACGTTTTACGTTCCGTGTTCACGTTTCGTGTTCACGTTTCCACGTTCCACGTTTACGTTTCAAAATTTTCCTAAATAAATGGCGAACGTAACTTCAGAAGAAGCAAAAAAACTTGATCAAATAGAAAAGAAATTAATCAAAGAATTTAAAGAACAGATTCGAATTGATGAAAAAGAACAAGAATTTATTCAAAAAATTAATCAACCTGTAACTTCTGCAATAAAAAACGTTGAGGGCAAAATTGAAAATGTTTTAAGTGATAATCAAAATTTGATGAATTTGGTTCCAGTTGTACGACAATTTGCTGATATTTCGATACCAGAATCTGAGTTTGAATTGCCAAAATTACCATCTTCAACACCATTTAGACCTCGAATCATTGAAGACTCTACCATAGTTGAACCAATAAGTCCTGGAACAACGGATATAATAATTGGTGAAATTGGTAAAAAAAATTTCTTCCTAGAGCAAAGGATGATAAATTTGGTTTGTATTGGGACAGAAAAAAGAAAAGTTTTATGATTGGAAATTTGCCCGTGAATTTTGAGCATAATGATATCATTATTAATGAAAAAAAATACGAAGGTACTCAGGGTTTATGGAGATTATTAACAGGCACTGATGTTCCAAAAGACGGTTTATATTCTGAAGAAGACTTGAAAAAGTATACTGAAATTTTATGGAAATCTGATTCAATTTACAAAAATAATGATCCAATCAACTAAGAAACCAAAAGTCAAGTAAAGGTAAAAAATATCTCAATTTGATTAAACCAATTTGGGAAAAAACGAATCGAAGGATCAGGTGTAAGAAAATACAGTGATAATAAGATTGAGTACAGATATATCGACGATTTGACAAAACTCGATGGAATTATAAATTATATTTATGCTCAAGAGAAGGCTGGAAACAACAATTTTTTGAACGAAAAGAAAGCGATTAAAGATTTTATTTCGAACAAACTTGACGAAAATGATTGAAAAACCTGATGGAATTAAATATTTAAAACGAGTTTTGCCGGCAATAAGTTCATCTATGATTGAGGGTAGTGGACTTTTGAATGATTTTATCAACAATTTACCTTTTGAATTACACGTACCAACTTATCAGTATCTGGGGCCTGGCACAAAACTCGAAAAAAAGACTAAAAAGAGGAGATCCTGGTATAAATAAATTAGATCAAGCTGCTATGGAACACGATATTTTTTAAGCAAAAACATAGAGACACAAATTCCAGACATATCGCAGATAAAGTTTTGCAAGATAAGGCAATGGATAGATTTTTATCAAAAGATGCTAGTTTAGGTGAAAGATTTGTTGCGCTTCCAACAGCTGGAGCAATGTTTTTGAAGAGAAAACTAGGAATGGGAATCGAAGAGAACTTTGAAATTTTAACTATATAAATGGAGGTGAATGTAAATTTCAGCAAAAATCAGAAAGAAAAAATAAAATCCGCTTTTAAGAAGAAAATACCCGTTAGTATTCAATTTAAAATAGATCAACTAAAAAATGGCGAAGATAAGATATTTTTAACAAATAGACAATACAATAAACTCGAAAAACATAAGAAAAACGATAAAGGAACCAGAATA
Source organism: Homalodisca vitripennis (assembly GCF_021130785.1). NCBI lineage: Eukaryota > Metazoa > Arthropoda > Insecta > Hemiptera > Cicadellidae > Homalodisca > Homalodisca vitripennis. Next base: position 24,635 of record NW_025782569.1, read on the forward strand.
GAATTTTCTTATAATCAGTTGAAAGAACTCAAAAATGGTGGACTTTTGAAAGATTTATTAGATTTTGGAGAAAATATTCCAGTTGTTAAAAATGTTGTTCCTTATGTTCGTAAAGCTGCTCCAATCGTTAAAAAGGATGTGATTCCTATTGTTCGAAACATTTTAAAATTGGTTAGATAAAGAGTTGGAAGATGTTACAGGATCTGGATTAGATGAAAAAACTTTGAATTACGTGAAATCAAACATTGAAAAAAAAATTTAAACCTTTAACATTCGGGGAATTGGAAGAAATCTGCAAAAATATTAAACATTTTAGAGGAATCTTCATGAGAGATACATTACCTGAAAAAGTTAAGAAATTTGAATGTGGAATTGTGAATTTAGACTCGATTATGGGAGGTGGAACGCATTGGATTTGTTATTATAAAAATGATAAGAATGCATGTTATTTTGATTCGTATGGAAGAATTGAGGACAAACCACCTATAGAATTGATTAAATATTTGAAAAAATCAAGCGTTCTACTACAATGATTCTCAGATTCAAGACTATAAAGATCCCCCAATTTGTGGTCATTTATGTGTTTTTGTTTTGAATGAACTGAGTAATGGTAAAGATTTTAAAGAAGTTGTTAACAAATTATTGCTTAATAAATATGGATTCACAAAATATTTTTGACGTATTTGGAACACAAATTATTCAAAATGTAGATAATAGTTTGAATTTTGATAGTTTGAGAAATGAGTTTGATAACAAGTTAGAAAATGTATTACAAAACCTTCCAGATTCAGATATGTTTGCTGTCGAGATTGAAGATTTTAAAGCAGAATATGATAACAAAACTTGCAAATTTCATGAGTTCAAATGAAGTTGCTGATAAAATAAAAACATTGGAAAAAGAAGTTGATGATGGTGTAAAAAAATTATTTACCAATTTAATGTCTCACATCGAAAAAGCTGATGAAATTACTGAAGCGATCAAAGTTGAAAAGAATTATGTTAGTTTGGCTAATAAGAAAAGAATTGTCGGTGTTCGACCTGGTATTGACAAACATGATGTTGTTGTTAAAGAACAAATTTTAAAACCTCTAAAATTATCAGAAAACATCGATATTGTTGATTTACATGATCCGAATGTTTAAAAATGCCTTAGATTTTAAAGGAAAAAGAATTAGCGGTGTTAGTAAAGGAATTAATCCATTTGATGTTGTTGTAATGATTCAATTAGAAGATCCTATTAAAATGTTTAATGAACTAAAACAAAATTATGAGAATCATAAACAGCATGTTAAAGATTTTACAACAGAAGTCTATGACAAGTTAGAAGCCAGAAATAGAAGATCAGTAGACGATGTTGGTGAATTACTTGATAAAGTAAATAAACTAGAAGAAAACTTTAATACATATAAAAATAGTGTTAATGTATTAGTTGGTGAAGTAATTAACAAAATTCTGAAAAATTTTGATACAAGTTTTAATGAGAAAAATAAACCTTTTGAAGATTTTGGTACACGTTTAAATGAGCAAATAACACATAATAATGAATTACTTAAAAGTATAGAAGATCGATACTCTTTATATCTCGATAAAGTAAATAAACTAGAAGAAAACTTTAATAAATTTAAAGAAGATGTTAATAAAACTTTTGAAAATATTGATAACAGATTTAATGGAGTAGGCGGCTATGATGACTAATTTTCCTTATATAAATGGCGCTCATATACTGTGTGAGATGTAAAGAAAAAACTGCAACAAATGATATAAAATACTATGCAAACATCAATGGAGTTAAGAGAATTTCTGGAAAATGTGCTGAATGTAACGCAAAAAAGAGCCAATTTATAAAAACTTGATTTTGAAATTTTTTCTTAATAAATAGAGATGGCGGGACATTACAGTGCTTTCGATCTTTTTATCATGCAACACGAAAGAGATTTGAAAAAAGAACATTGGGATGACATTTCTCAAAAATATGAATTATCCGGATATGATGAGATTATACGTAAACAAATTGAATTGGTATAACATTGCTAAATATCAAACTTTATCATCAGAGTTCATTCAAGAAAATATACATTATCAATTAAAAGATCATATGTCTGTTCTTTGTCTCTATCAACACTTGAGTATATAAAGTTTTTGGATGAAAATAAAGATACAGTTGATTGGAACAATATTATAGATAGCGGTTACTATCCTGTGCAGATTTTATTGAAATATGCGACCGAGATCGCAAAATTTAAGGAAGAGAATCCTGAATATGACGAAGTAGATCATTAAAAATGACTCTAATCTTTTTAATTATTTTACTAAAATTTATATCTTTTCTTATAAAAACGTACATTAGATCGATGAAAAAATGATACATGATGTTTAAAATTTCTAAATTTTCTCTTATTAAATGGCGGACTACAGAAAATATGCTAGTGATATTGAAAGGGCGGAGTTTAAAAATTTCTATCCAATTAGTAAACAACATTTGAATGAACCGAATAAAAGAACTGAGTTTAATATTGATTTTGGAGATAACTTTTGCTCGTCTAAACTTCCAGTTTTATATTTCTGGAACTTTAACAAAACAAGATGGTCAAGCATATCTTGGAACTGATAATGTTAGATTAATCGATAATTTTATACCGTTTTTATTTTCTAAGATTGAAGTAAGAAAACACAATAAATTGATAGAAGAAGTCGAAAACTGTGGCCAATTAAGCACAATTAAAGGAACTATTTCGTATTCAAAAAGTGATGTTATTTCTCAAACTTCTAATGGCTTTGAATCAGATTTTAAATTTGGTGTTTTTTGAAGCAGCTGGAAATTTATCTCATTTTGGATTAGGATTTTTTGAAAATGTTACTATTCCGATCTATAAAGGAGGATTTTATCTAAGTTTTATAAGAGCAGAAGACGATGATGTGATTCTGAAGACTGCAAACTGGAAATGTTATGCCTGTTGATGGAAAAAAAATAACAATTACAGATTTTTTTATTAGAGTTCCAATGATTGATTATAAAATCACGAGTATAAAATAAGGTTGATTGATGAAATTACAAAAAGTCAAAAACATTATGTTTAATTTTCTAGATTGGCAATGTATTGAACAAAAAGGTATTTCCGGAACAACTTATTCGTTCGATATCACAAATATTTATAGAAATATCTTCAATCCCAAGTTCGTTATCATAGGTTTTCTCAAACAGATAGACAGAATAATCAAGAAAAAAATCCTTCAAAGTTTGATAGTTTGGATGTAAAAAATATCAGAGTAAAATTGAACGGTTTCTTATTATCCAGATGAATTACAAAATTTAAACATTTCAGGAGGTCTTTTCAGAATCATGTATCAGATGTATCAAGATTTTAAGAAAGTTTACTGTAATAATAAGGAAATGTATATTACAATCCTAAAGAATTTTTAGCGAATAAACCTATTTATGTCATTGATACAACAAAGAGTTTGACAAATATTTCTGGTTCAAAGAACGATATAATTATCAATATGGATTTTCAAAAAGCTGTTACAAAAGCGATTTGTTATGTGGTTGTGGTTTCTGAGAAATTTTTAGCCTATGATGTGATTAAGAACGATATTAGAGAAATTCAGTAAAAATCGCGTTATTTTCACTATTATTCGTCGGATAGTTTTAAAACTTTACAGAATTGTTAAAGACATTGATAAAAGTATTCATTTTAAATTGCAGTAAAAAACTTTGAAAAATAGTGATGATATTAGGAAAAAACTATTTCAAGGTCATGGACCGGAAGTGATGATTTTACAAAATACTTTAATATTTACTGAACCTATATACCAAATTTCATCAGAAAAGCTCAAATAGTTCTCTAGATATAAGAGTTTAAATATAAGGGATGATTGGGGTAGATTTTGAACATTTTGTTATTTTCATGAAATTTTAAGTAGAAACTCGCTTGTTTTTTGAAGTTTTCAGATTTGTCTGATAATTTTTTATATTTTTTTATGAATATTAAGAAATAGGGGATGATTTCACCCTTATGGATAAGTTAAGTCGAAAGAGTTAAGTATTTACTATATGTGTACCAAATTTCATTAAAATCGGTTGAGTGGTTTTTTTAACAACAAGGTTTGAAATAAATATTGATATTCACTTATTTAATATACATTGGAAACTATAACAGTTCTAGGGAATTGAGACATTTCATTTTAACATGTTGGTAACACTACATCTCGTCTTCATCTCTTGCTGGGCGTTGGCCACGTATAGCCAGTCATGCTTGATCCTCCTCTATTTTAACGAAATTTAACAAGATATATCATCATTTAGAAGATTCTAATGTATTTGTGAGTTGAAGAAAGAAGATATAGACTTTATATGAAGTAAGAAGATTGTGTGATGTTCTGTGTTTCTTGTTAAAAGTGAAGTGAAGTGTTCCACTGGGCGTTGCCATTCATAGTGTTATTATATTTTATAAGTTACTTTTATATTTGGGACTCGAAGAAAGACGTTACAAGAAGATTGTGAATTTGTGTAGACATTCTAAAACTGTGATAAAAACATTGTGTGAAAATAGTGATGTAAAGTGTTCATTTGTAATACAGAATTAAGTGTTTTTACAGTGATTTCATTGTCTCACACGGCGTGAGAAAAGCAAGGTCATTGTTTGGTGTCACTACTGTCCTTGTACCACACACGGCGTGTGCAAAGCAAGGTCAAGCGTTAGTGACACAAACGCCTCTCACATGTTTCAATAAAATGAGATTCGAGGTCAAGCGTTAGTGGTACAAACGCTCACAGCAGACGTCACAAATCTACAGTTGATTGAAATAAAATATATGATACCTTTCTTCTTCTCCCATTCCCAATTTCTTAGAAGTTAAGTAGATATCGCAAAAACACGCACACTAACAACACTCATTTTGTATGTCTTTAACAATAATTGATGATGTTCATATTATTCTCTTTCATTCCTTCTAAAACTTCAAAAATATACTCTTTCGCTGATGAAAAATCTCGATTTCTTCCGGAATAATCTTTGTAATCATAGACAAAATATCCTAAATAGTTGTACAGTAGAATGAAATTATTTCTATTTATCTCTGTTGTAGAAATGTAAACACAAACATTTGCGCTGAAAAATTTATATCTCGGCAGACTTAGTTCCATAATCTCCATTTATAAAAAAATCTTTTTGTGTTTAAATGGAAGAGTATAATGCCAACTGTTACAAGTGTTATAATAGAGGAGAAATTATTGATAAAAGATTAGTTTGTAGAGATTGTAATTTAATTTTGTACGAAAGACCTAAACCTAAGAAATTTCGAAATAAACTAACACATTTGAATAATCTGCTTACAAAATTGCAATATGGAGACAAGAAGCAAACAAAATTTGTTACAGAATTTAGAAAACAGAATAAAAATTTTTACTTATCTCTTGGAACCATTGACAAAATTATTTTCCTTTTCAAAGAATACATTAGGTTTGTTGGTTTAAATACACACGTTTATTATGAAAAGATATTACCTGTATTTTTTTATTATCTAGATGTAGAATTTGTTTATGATTTTGAACCAGAAATCCTCGATGATTTTATAGTACATTTGGAGAAATTAAACGAGGAACCTCTTGAAAAGAATGCGGTTTTACTCACATTCTCTCCCCGACTTCTCGAGTGATTGTTAGCAAATTTCATTTTTTCCGTCTTTAAATTTTTTTCTATTTAAATGGAGTTCTTGAAAGAGTTTAAATGATATTGGAGAATGTAAGTTTAAAGAGTATAAGAAGTTAAAATGAATTGGAAGAAAGGAAGAAACATAGAATCTTGAATTTGGAGAAAATGAAAGATAAATTCGGGTTTACAATAATTGCCGAGTTGGAAGATTGTAAAGTACACTTGCCGAACAGATTTTTGACTGTTTTGGATGAGAAAAAGATTAAAGAATTAAACAAAAATGAAAAATTACACTTGATTGTTACTGGAAAGAAGACTATTAAAGATAAAGACTGTGTTACAATTAACTTTGTAGAATAAAGATTTTTTATTAAGATTTTTTGATTTTTTCATTAAAACAGCTTATAAATGTAGAAGCAAACATTGAACAGTAAAACAGCTAAAGATTCGGTTATTTAACATTCGTGCTTTCCTGTTAGATTTTATTAGATTTGTTTATGGTTCAATGGACAGTATTTTACATTGATTTTCTGTCTGTCCCAAAAGTGGTTCTAGAACCGGCATATTCATATCTACTTATATATATATATATATATCGTAAATATAAGAGGTTTATATGCTATGTCGATTAAAATAACTCACTAACAGGCGGCGCTTCACAATATTAAAGTTATCAAAGCGCCAACAAAATATTATAAACTCCAATTACGAGAAACTTACGTATATAAATAGCCAAACATGATTTGATGGCGCCAAACAAGTTTTGATGCATATTCGTCTTTAAAATTAATGTTTTGTTGAATTTATTGCTTGTGTTAGACCACTTTATAGTCAACTATGCAGTACGTGTGTGACATGTGTACGTGTGAGTATAATGGCTATAAAAATACACTCTTGACAGATTTTGTTGATCGTGGCAACAAGGTATACTCTACATCGGCGTTGGAGATATACTTCACTTGAACCAGACACGCTCATACACGAGCAAAGCTTACGAAACGCGTGCGATGCGGCGGAAAATAGCTAGTAGTGTAATAAACATAACATTTAACCAAAATAAATTTTGATTATTCATTACTTGTGCTAGTAATCTCCTTAAGTGATGTAATAATAAGTATGTGTAGAAGTGCAAAAATGTATTTATTTAAAAAGGTTGTTTGAAAACTGGCATGAGGCTGCTGTTTACTAGTTGACTGCGGCATACGCCTTACGGTTCTATGGCTGGTGTTATCCAGTGTACAGCACTTTATGTTGTTTACTACATGAATTATAAGTGGACAGTAACAAAATATTAGAGATGTAATAAAATAGCTAGTATAAAATTATTTTAGTACGATTTTCTTTTATTGATTGACAACGCAATAAATCTTAACCCTTAAAAGGAAAGCCAAAATAAAAGGTAGTATATACTTGTAGCAATCTGATCAATAAACGGGTTTATGACGACAGTCCCTGTTTGTGACTGCAGTTAGATGATGCCTATCAAACTTGGCCGGGTTTCCAGTCGAGTGTATTGTCTGCCTTGTGTCCCCGCTTCAAAGGCTGGACGGGTCAAGAAATTTATGCTATTATACAAAAATATAACTTCTCTATTTCATAAATAGAAATAATCACTTTTTATAGAAAATCTAAATATTTTCAATGAAAATCACAAACCTATAGGGATTGAAAAAAAGGTTGCAACCTTATAAGATGTTTTCTTGTGGTTATTGAACTTCCAATTGTTCTAGAAAGATCAAATTCCCACTATACATTTCTCGTAGTTTTTAAAAGTTTAAATGAGATTGTAATCCATAAAAGAACTACGTATCTGTTTTTCAACTTTGCTAATATCAATTAAATGGTGAAATTTGACAGACCTTTAATGTTCGTTATACTCTAGTAACACTAAAAGCACTAGGGCAGTTTTGGACTGGGTTTAGTTTAAAAATTACTAGAATTAATCGAGTTATGACTGGAAGTATAATTTTCAGAAACAATATATGTATATAATTTCTTGAAGCATATTTTTCTAAACCTACGAGCTTACATATTTTCTTGATTAGTGCAGCAATGTGAAACGCAAGGCAATCCATGCTATTCGCTATGTTGAAATGAGGGTCTGAAATAAAAAAAAAACTGTTTACAAAAAGAAGCGACACTTTATAGACAAGGAAAAATGTCAAGGCTCTTAAACTTGGTAAAACAAATAAGAACCAAGTTTTAGCAGATGGCCTAGTGGGCGGCTAAAAACTAAGTAGGGAACAGTTTTAGCTCTAAGCCACTGAAGTCCTGTTCTGGCAAATTTTGTTCTGTTAGTATAGAGCGATTGATATTAGGTGTATGTGGGAGAGAGTTGTGTTTCACACTTATTAACATTGGAATCTTGATTCATAATAGTGTTATACATGCGTAAGTGCCTTTGTTTGTTTGTTTTGTTTTTACGTATAAAAACTATTTAACCAATTATATTGCAGTTAGACACAAAAATTTTTAAGTTCCTAGAATGAACATTAACCTATTCCTTTTTTCGTAAATACATTTGGGCTAGGCCCTACTGGTCTTTAAATCAGCAAAAAATGCCATCTTAGTCTCTAAAGTTATAGATTGTAATTTCAAAGATCCAGTTTAAATATATTCTACATGTTTTGTTTAAACCACTTTATTAAGAACAGCACGATCATATGTTTAGTTATTTTTACAACTCTTTTCAATAGATTCACATTTACAGGCAGAAAGCATAACAAAAGTAAACAATAACTTAATTGTTTAAAAATTACGATGATGAGGCAAACAATTAGTTTTATTCTGAAGTCACAAAGCAATACACCAGACACTAAATGCAATGTTTAAGAGAGAAAATTGTCGAGGTGACATCACATCCATTTTATAACTGATGAGATATACGCTACTGATTAGGTATACAAATACTGATGTAATTACTAGACTAAGCCGAGGAACTTTTATGAAATAGCGAACATGGAAAGGGAAGAAGAAAACTTTTACTGTATCATGTATTAGGTTTACATATATACGACAACTGTCATAATGTAAGTATTTAAAATGAATTAGTATTATTAATATTGATTTTTAGTTTTTAATTTTCAATACCGATATCACATACAGTTAAGAAAACTATACTGTTTTGAATCCAACGACATTACAAAATTATATAGAGGTCTATTTATATACTTTTTTTTCTCGGGGCAATAATAAGCAAACTAAAATTTTGCGTTGGAAATATAATTATTTTCATGTAGAAGTGCAAACGCTGAAATAAGAATTACGCATTGAAATTGAGTGCGATGTACGCCGTTAGGTGCTAATACATACCCTAATGCTTAAGTATAAATAATTAATAAAATCCAATACAGTAAAATATTACACAGTAAAATACAATGTTTTTTCTACATTTTTACACTAATAAATTAAAGAACATCTAAAAATAACGGATTTATTCCTACTATACAATAAACTAATTAAGTGATCCTCTCATAAATTCGGAAATACATGACAATAGAAATGGCATTAATTGTAATTAAAACGTTTGGGAATAAAGGACACTAATTTTGAACCAATAAATATTTTTAAAAGTTCTATTGTGATGGAACTTATATAATTAATTAATATCTGTAGAAACATTTTAAATATGATTGTAAATAATAAAACTTAATTATGAATTTTACTTTGTTCATAGTCAGTATTAGCAATGAAATTTGTAAACATATACTCGTAATTGTTGAAAAAGACTAACAAGACTGGTCTACGTTTTTGTTGAACAGTTACATATTAATGAGGGCATTTCAAGGTACAACGCCGTAGCAAAGGCTTTTCATATTTGCAATTTCATGAAGCCAACCTGGCGTGTTTGAATATAGATGATTTTTTGCGAATATTGAAATACAATTGCATCATAATTTGTCTTTTTTGTTTTTTATCGTCGTATTGATGTTGTGTTTATTAATAATGTATACATGCAATACACACAAGACACGTGATTGAAGGTAATAATTAATATAACAAAATATAAAAATATTAATAAACCACCTTATGAATTTGTAAATTTAATATTGCCGCTTGATTTTGTAAAATGTACATCCATATAAACTAAGCAACCAAACTAATTATTCAATAGCAGCACAATAAAATGAGCAAGGCATTATTTTCCGTGAGATCTAGTGAAAAGTGGTGTATTAGAAGTGTCGACGCAACTTCCATGGTTGACTTGAAATCGTGTATAATTTTAAATGAGATATTTTCTACAGTACCCAATGCAGGTTAAAATATAATGTCAGTGGCATAATTTAGCTAAATAAGATTAATTGTTCTTGACCCACTAATATTTGTAGGCATAGAATGGCACATTGCAATTCTGTAATACCCTAATATTATCCTACCATTGTTTACATTACGTTCCTCTTCCTCAGACTATACTTGGTTACACTGATGATAATATTACACCCTATTATGTCCTGTTTCACATATATTTTGCCACATTTAACGCACTATACTAATATGTAATGAATAAATGGCTGTCTAGTCTTATGTAATATATAAAAGCATATTGCTATCAAAATTTATACTGCTTTATCTTGGTCGGATACATTTTAGTCTTTTTGGCCAGCCGAATATTGCAGTAATTTGGCAGGATTATTAAGTTAGTCACAATCAGCATAGACGGAGTTTTCAATTACTATTATGGCTACTAAAAAAATAGTTTTCTTACAGTTTACTAGGCTCCTTATTGAACTAATTCTTACTGTTGGAATAAACTTAAGAGTACTTTGGAACTTTGAAGCATGAGCGTCCTAACTGATAAAGTTCGTCGACAACTTTAAGACGAAGTTTTCAATAATATAATGCACCCTAAAAGCACTAAAAAGTTTCAACAATTTATTAAGAAAAACTTTTAATCATCGCATACTTGTACCTCAAAATACTCTCAAGTGATGTTGACAAGCCAGAAGCGTTGATGTCTTAGCAGTAATTACAGTAAAGTCACAAACCACACGCGCGCTCTGAAAGATTGATTGCTTTCGGTTCTCTAATTGGTCCACGGCCTTGTTTACTCTGTTTTGATTTTATAAAAAGTAAAATAAAAATCTATATCTAATATAAAAATATTAGGTATTCTTATTCTTCTTAGGTAGTTGAAAAACTACTTAAACAGTATAATATTTTAAGCTCAGGTCTTTATGTCAGTTATTACAAAATACCAAAATTTCCAGGAAATGTAAAGTACCCTTATCCTTACAATCTTTTGTTACATAAAATGGTTTTATAAATAAAATAAATAACATACGTTTTTAACATTTTACGTTTACCATTTAAATTTTCATACCATTTCTTACGATAGCTAAATTTTGAATTATATAAATTAATTCTACTCGTGTTTACTTAGGACAACATTGTAATTAATTTAAATGTATTTATTAATTTTTTTGGGCGTATTAATATATTTATTTAGAATATAAATGTATTTATTTACCATTTCAATTTCAAATCAGTATAATAAGGAAATACTAGAAATTTTAAGATAGTAGTTTTATAATAATGAAATTTTGCAATGAAATACGATATTTTAAATGTTAAAATTATGCATTGTTATAGAAAAAAAAACCGTGTTGGACTTGTATACCAATGCTCCATATACATTAAACCACGTGAAGGAAACAGGATTTTCCGGACATTTGCCATCGTTCAGTGAAACAATAAATCAGTAACACTACGTTTCGAGATCTGCAATCTGACCTCTTCTTCAGGTAAAGAAACTAACCTAATTTTATTTATTTATTTATTTCATTCCAACGGCAAAACCAATGTTTACAAATCAAATCTATAACATGCAAATACTTAAATATACTAGCAACAGAATACTATCATGCAAGCAGTATAAATACAAGCAGTATGTATCAACTTGAAAAGTATACTAAGAATAATAACAGCGATAAATATGTATATATAGTAACAAAAACAAAAACAATTAATAAATACTATCTGTACGTATGCAAGAAATAAAAGACAAACCAAAGTTTACAAATCAAACCTATAACAAGCAAATAATAAGTATACCAGCAACCGAATACATGCAGATATAAATACGAGCAAAGTATGTAAACAACTTGAAAAATATACTAAGAATAATAAAAATCGATAAATATGCATATATAGTAAACAAACAATAACAATCAATAAATACTATATGTACGTATGCAAAAAATAATAACAAATGAAGAATAGATACGGTAGGACGTTTCATGTAGAGTCCTGCTGTGTGCGGCTGTTCAATACTCCTCTCCTTATGGTCGAAACCCCGTCGTGGAAGAGATCCAACCCACCGCAGTGACGGTTGCCAATCCTCATCATCCTTGCAAGTGGACCATGGAAGTCATAGTTTCTTGAATATTGGCGCCTCCCAAACAACTCCCTCGAACGAGTCCCCGATGGTATACGGGAAATCCACTCGCGAAAGCAGCGACGGGCAGTCCAGCTCCCCCCTTATCAGCCGAATCAGCAACAAGACATCCGCCACACAGCGCCTGGTCCGAAGATCTGGGAGAAGAAGCTCGGCCTGCAGCTCAGCAACAGGAATGTCTCTAAACAGCAGTCCTCGCCGCAGTCCCACCAGTCTCAGGAATCTCCTTTGGACCGCTTCCAGTTTGTCAACAAGACCCAGCTGGTAGGGAGACCAAACAGGACTCGCATATTCCAATAACTGGCGAACGAAGGATGAGTAGAGAGTCCTTAAGACTGCAGAGCTTGTCATTCCACGAGTAGACCTGTTGATGAATCCCAACATCCTATACGCTCTTCTGCACAGCTCATCGACATGGTCATTGAAGGAAAGATCAGCAGAGAAGGTAACACCCAAGTCCCTTAATTTTGAATACTCTATCCAGAGGTTGACCATCCAGTGAATACTGAAAAATACTAGGTTGATGCAATCGACTGAAGGTCATTACAGAGCATTTGGACGAGTCTAGCTTCATGTTGTTAGTTCTACACCAATCCAGAACACCATCAAGACTCGACTGAAGCAGTGCAGAGTCGTCCTGGCCGGAGACCACCGTGTAGATTTTGACGTCGTCAGCAAAAAGCAGGGCATCTACTTTCAGTATCGAAGTAATATCATTGATGAATACTGTGAAAAGATATGGGCCTAAATAAGGAGCCCTGAGGGATGCCCGAGGATTGGTGGAATTATTGAGAAAGTGCACCAGGAAGCCTTATTAGCAAGCGCCGTTGCAGCAGATAGTCGCTCAGCCAGGAGAGGAGTGGGCCGTGAATGCCATAAACTTTGAGTTTTTGTCCAAGAATGTAGTGGTCAACCTTGTCAAAGGCTTTGGCAAAGTCAATAAAAGCCACGTCCAGCTGTTTACCAGACCCCATGGTGGATAGTATTTTTTTCCTCAAACAGAAGTAAATTGGTTACTGTGGATTTGCAGGCGGTAAAACCGTGTTGACTAGTACAAACTAGAGGTTTCAAGTATGGTCTCAAACGAGACAGTACGAGCCCTTCAAACACCTTCCCAACAGCAGAGAGAATGGTAATGGGACGATAGTTTTCAACTTCTGAGGAACTACCACTCTTAAGTATAGGAACCACGTGTCCCACTTTAAGAATTTCAGGAAAATATTCCATGCAGTAGAGATAGGTTAAATAGAGTGGTCAGGGGTTGAACTAAGATGTCTTTGCAGTGATACAAAAAAATGATGGTGGTACGTTGTTCAGGGCCAGCACCCCTCCTAACATCAAGTTTCCTCAAGACCTCTAAGACCTCCGAAGCAGAGAAAGATATAGCCGCCAAAGAAGAGTATGTGTTGAAATCGAAGTGTGGAGCTGAAGTTACTGGCTGGGAGAAGACAGAAGAAAAGAATTCTGAAAACATATTTGCTTTATCCTGCAGGTCCAATGAAGTGCGTCCACTAAGTGTGACAGTAGAAGGGACTCCGAGAGATTCAGTAGAAGTGCGGACAAAACTCCAAAAGCTGTTGGGATTGTGCGGGATGGAATCCTTCAATATGGCTCAGATAATCCATGCGGCATCTACGACTAAGGTTCTTGCAAGCCTCACGCAGTATACAGAAGCGAGTGTAGTCCGTAGGTAGATCGGTAAGTTTATAACGTTTGTGCGCAATCTTCTTTTGTATCACCAGGTTAATGAGCTCCCTGGAAAAACCATTTTGGGAAGGGTGAGGTGCCCAGTCGTTTAAGAGGGCTGCATTTAACACACAAATATCACCAAGCAATGAAACCAATCCTCCGAAGCTGTCTTGGACGTTGGTTTGTAGCATAGACGAAGGAGAGATCCTCCGCTGAAAGCATCTCAGAAGCAGCATTCAAGTCACACTTGCGCAGGTTGGGGCAGGTGAAATATCTAGCAGGAAGAGTCCTTCGTCCAATTGGAACGGAAAAGGCCAAAGGGGGATCAGCCTGAACCAGACAATCATCAGCAGCAACCACGGAGACAAATTTTATGCTGCTAAATATTAGATCCAAAGTGACTTGTCTGAAGTTCCGCATGTGATTAACCTGATCCAAGGAGTGCAACTCGGTAAGGGTTCTCAAGAAGCTCCCCTTTAGTTCTGTCCGCAGCGTTTTGGTCGGAGATGGGGATATCATAGGAGGGGACGTTGAAGTCACCTGCCAATATAAGAGAAGATGACGGCGAAGACGATACAATTTCGTCTACTGAACTGCAGTAAGTATCATAAGTAGATGCAGGCTGCCCAGGAGGGATATAGACACAGTTCAATATCAGTTTATGAACGGGTAGAGAGATAAAAAGGCTCTCGATTGGCGAGTCATAAATAATCTCTTGGGAATGTATGCTTTTATTGACTGCCACCATTACTCCACCACCAGAAGTTTTGCTACTTGAATGGGCGTTTCTGTCCTAATACATAATATAACAAACTAGGTTAAAATAAACAAATCATACCAAAGCGTTGTGGCAGGTCTAAGTCAGGAATCTACAATCTACATGTTGTTTGTCAACTTCACTAACTCTATAAACATGCACTTAATAAAAAAACTATACAAAACACTAATCATTAAAACTGAACTATGGAATACAGGTTACAATACGTCTTCATTCGTCTACTAACCACCTACGACTGACCAAAGGGGCTAGCCAATGGCAATCGTAACGGCAGACTAAAACAAGATGGCGGAAATAAAAAGGAAGGAGGACAGGAATGGGCTCTTTTGTTATTATTGGTTCATGCAAGATGAACTTCTTAAAACCATATTGTGACTCCGCATTGGTTTATTACAAATTTCTGATCCGTTTGATATTTTTGGTTTTCTCTTTAGTTCATTTTTTAGAATTGGCAACCAAAGCGGCCTAATCTCGACTGATGGTTGACAGATTGGTTGGTCTGCCAATTTAATGTATGTTGCCTCAATTAATTTCCTTTTGAAGAAATGTGGTTCCCGATGTATTATGTTGGCTTCATCCTAATTCATATGTTGGTCTTCGGACCAACAATGGTGAGCAATTTTTGACTTTTCTGTGAGACCCTTTCTCGTATTTTCTTTGTGCTCTTTTATCCTTACGTTTAGTGGTCTTTTTGTCTCGCCTATGTATTCCCTATTGCAACTACATTTTATACTGTAAACACAGTTTTTGGAATCCTGTGTGCCATTTTTTGGTTTTGTTTTTACGAGACTTTGTCTAAGAGTGTTGTGTGTTTTAAACGCGGTTCTAATGTTGTACTTTCTACCTAATCTTCTAATTTTTCTCCGATAATCCCGGCACATAAGAGATTGACATAAACGCAAATTTATCACAATTCTGTTTTTCTGACTCAGGAATGATTCTTCTTGTTCTTTTGCACTTATTTATTACTAATTGAGGGTATCCATTGCTTCTGAGATCCGATTCAACTTTTTTAAAATTCTTCTTTTAATCCATCTTTTATCTGAGCACAAGCTCTTTGTTCTATCACAAACAACGAGTAGGCTACTCCTTCTTTGACAGATTTTTGATGGTTGGACTTATTATTTTGAATTAGAGGGTAAAATTTACCGTCAAGATGAGGGGATGGCAATGGGTTCTCCACTGTCTCCTATTTTCGCCAATATCTCTATGGAGGAATTTGAGCGAAAAGCTTTGGCTTCAGCTCAGTTCTTTGGGCCCATTCCTGTCCTCCTTCCTTTTTATTTCCGCCATCTTGTTTTAGTTTGCCGTCACGATTACCATTGGCTAGCCCCTTTGGTCAGTCGTAGGTGGTTAGTAGACGAATGAAGACGTATTGGGACCTGTATTCCATAGTTCAGTTTTAATGATTAGTGTTTTGTATAGTTTTTTTATTAAGTGCATGTGTATAGAGTTAGTGAAGTTGACAAACAACATGTAGGTTGTGATTCCTGACTTAGGCCTGCCACAACGCTTTGGTATGATTTGTTTATTTTAACCTAGTTTGTTATATTATGTATTAGGTTAGTTCTTTACCTGAAGAAGAGATCAGATTGCAGATCTCGAAACGTAGTGTTACTGATTTATTGTTTCACTGAACGATGGCAAATGTCCGGAAAATCCTGTTTCCTTCACAATCCTTCCATCGTCAAAAATAACCTTAAAGCACGCATTGAAAATAAATTATATGTTTAAAAAGAAAATAGCTTTCGTCCTCAAACACTTTAAAATAAAGTTTTGATATTCAGTATGTCTCCCTTGACTCCGAACGACCTATTTATTTATTTCCCACCATTACTACGGTTACTTTCAAAGGCAATGTTTGTATGAAGTTACCCATCCCGGCCGTCATCGTCATTTTTTCTGAGCTGTTCTTATGGATCCACAACTAAAAAATACACTTAGTTTTTTTCAGGATTCAACAAAAGAAATAGGTTAACGGAATCTGGAGATAGATATTGCTTATTAAGCGAGAGCCCTTGTCCAATGTACATTTGGTATTTATACTTAATCAATTGTCATTTTCAATGTAAATCACTATTATGGTTGATTAATAGAAATTTTTGTGGATATTTCCATTATTAATTTTACAAATACATTTTTGGACGTATTGGAAACAACTGGATACAGCTGAAGAATGCATAATAACTACATTTTAAGAGTAGAGGAGATTCGTATACTCAAATTAAATCGTACATAGGGGTATCATATACCAAAAACATATATAAAGTAGTCTTTCATTACATTACAATTTATTATAGATAATATTTTAACTAAAAAATGTAACACACAAATTAAACTTTGAATTTATCTGAATTCAAAGTTATTTAAGAATTTGATAGTAATAATTTAGTAGCATATTCTACGTCGATGATTTGAGCTACTAAATGTTAAACCATAAACTAAAACGTAACTTTATCACGAAATACAGTTCATGAAAAAACTAACGACGTACAGGTAAAAATAAATAATCGTAGTAACATCCCTAGCTATATTTACGAAAATAGTTTTCTCTTCTGCACTAAAATAAAAAGACTGCCATTCTATAAATAAAAAAATCTAAAACACATATATGGTCTCTCGATAAATAGTAGGCAGTAACACTCAGAAAATAGGATGATTTTGTACACATATTAACGAAAACTAAAAACTTTACATCAATATTGTACGTACAGGGAGAGAAAAGGGAGCAACGATGGTCGATAATAAAGTTTGTGTAACAAAATTAAGGAACTTCTACAGGGCTGCTAAACAATACTTTAGTTCATGACAAGTTAGATGACGTCTGCTAAAAATGGATGATACTCTCTATGTGACAGGATGTCTGTAAATAAGAGCCTTTGCCAGTAATAATTTTAAAATTTACGATTAAATACGTTGTAATAAGATCTTCTATTATTTTAACCTCGCTCATCATTTACATTTAATCCATCCTTCCCACCATAGCTATGCTAGGTGTTGAAAACAACATATTTTGTTACCCAAAAAGATTGGATCGCTAACATAATCTGAGCTTCAATTTGAGATTCTCATTTGAAAGATCTTTATTCTATTTCTGCCAGTCGTGAGGGGGTGCACCGATTCCTAGGGTTTGATTACCAGTGGTATTTGCGGTTGGTACTTTCCCATTTCAAATAATTCAACATGTTCTGATCATAGAAAGAATTTAAACAATAACTAATTACCCTTGCTACCAATGTGGGCTTTTTGCAGAAGGCAATTTACCACAGTGTAAGAAATTTAATTTAAAACCTTAGATATATTTCGTGAGTTTAATCACCCCACTGTTCAATCTAGTTGTAGCGCGCGTTCAATGATAGGGTTACAACTGTAACAGGTGGTCTTTTGATCAAATGTCCTTCCCTGGATGTAACAATCGTAAAATGTAAGCTTATCACTGACTAAAGGGCATTTAATTGCCTTCCTTTGTTCTAGTATTTATTAATCAGCTCGTTATCTGGCCGTGAAATAAAGAGATTTTTATGGTAGTACTATGTATTATGATATGTTTGTTGGACTGAGTTGGTGAATGTGTCATGTTCTTTTGTTTGAATATAAACCACTCTCATTTCATTATAAAAATGAGTATATTGCTATTGTTTCCTGGTCTTGTCATTTATTTTTGAATTCAATCTAGAAATATAGTTAAACTAATTATTCTCTATTTGTGGGTAGATAATAAGTGATTTTTTTAGGATTTTTAACAACTTACCCGTTAAAAGTTTTTAATGAAACAATTAAATATGATAGCTTTAGGAATTATAAAAATTATACTAATGTGTTATACCGTAGGAAAGCTGCGTCGAAATGTAATTTTTAGTTTCTTCAAACCATGTATAATAGACCGCGTAAACAAAGTAGTAAGCATGGTAGATAATTTAATTTTAGGTAATAGAATATCTGAACGGATTAAAAATAATTATCAGAGCTTTTATTAAAAGAATATTTTGTAATATTTATTATAACTATAAAAATAAATGTTGTTGAAATCCATTCTTACATGAAAACTGTCTATATAAATGTCGGGGAAGTGTCCTGTCCACAATATTGTAATTGTTTAGGAATGTTTTAATTTGTTTAGTTTGTATCATAATATTGTTTTAACGTCACACACAAAAAGGACTGTTAACTTCACTAAAAATAATATCTACTTTAATAATGTCTAAAAATGTTATCCTTTGAAATTTTGTTTAAATAACTAAATGAGATATATGGAATATATAAATTCTTAAAATACAAAAAAAATATTTTTAAGAACGCAGAGATAGGCTTGTTTAATAAATAGTTTTTCAGCTCATATACATTATAGTCCTCGTTGAAAATAGTATAAAGTAATTATATATTTGTTAGGTTTTTTGGAAGCGTATGTAGAGGTTAAGATCATTTGCTATTTTGATGGACTTTGATTATAAGGTAGCTATGTGGACTTTACTGGTGCAGAAAGTCAGGTTTCATCATTCTGGAGTCAATTGATGATATTCTGGCCCTTGGATGGCCCTGCCGTCAGACCCCAGCTGCTGCTGCATTCCGGATCTGACCATCCCGTCCCGGCCTACTGATTATCAACACGTACCGTTTGAGACCAACTGATGACCCGTTCGCATCAATCTTGTGATAAGTGACATTCTAACATTATTTTGGGTCTTCCTTTCTCGGACACAGTCCAACTGAAGGACGGAACTCTCTGGATGTATACTTGTGGGCTTCAATTCTGAAGAGTATTATTGCACCAAACAATATTGATTAGTTTTATTTTAAACAACTTGCTATGTTCGTTTTTATTGATTGCTTTCAAATTGTGTATACTTTTGTTATATTGCTATTTTCAGCAACAGAGGCCAGTCGTGGGGGTTTGGCTGTAATTATTTAGGTTTTAACAAAACTTTTGATTTGGGTCATATTATCTCTATTTACTATAAGGTTTAAACAGGCCTACCTAAATAATTAGTTTAGATATATTTATATAATACTATTCTTAGTTTGTATCAGTAAATAAGCTAGTGTACTGTTTAGATGATCCAAAAGTTAATACATAATAAATAACTAATTGGTGTAGAATAATAAAATCAGTAAAATAATCGTATTTTGTTCAGTAGTTTGCTGTAAGTTATACATAGTGATACGTTTAGTTTTTAATCAGTGTGAAACATTGTTTTAAGATTTAATGATTTAAACGGATTAATGAGTGAGTACCAATCAATGACAATTTATTACTGATAACTCAATCGAGTACTTGTTTTATTACACAGTATGTATGCAATACCACATTCAAGCTCAGTAAATGGTTTTTCTGTTGGTGTTTGGGAGAAATACTATTACTTAAATCTATTACTAACTATAATCTATCTATCACTTAATCGTAGAATAATATAGGTCATGTTATAAATGCAATTCAAATAATTAAAGGTCATGTAGGATGATTGGTAATAGCTTTGTACACAGTTAAAGTTTGCTGTTTACACAACGTATAATAGTTGTATTCATTTCCTTATTATTTTCTCTCATTACTGACTATGTTTTGTATATTGAACAAGTTCAATTAAGGGATTGTAAAGGTATTTAACAATAGGGGGGAAGAATTTTTTTTGCAATTGCGTTGCGGGTTTTGTTACAATACAATGTACGTAATGCATATGGAATAAAATATTCTGAAATTTGGCAACAACAATGATTAAACAATATTATAACTTATCATTTATAACAGTATAACAATATTATAACAATTTTTATTAACTTTGATGAAGTGAACTTTGCATTACTTATTTAAAGATAATGTATGAGCTGATGTTGACAGTTTTTTATAGTAAACAGCGTCTTCAAAAGCAGGCAACTTAAGAGGAGTACGACAGATATGAGACAAGTTTGAGCAGATGGTGAAGTGGGTGGCTAAAACTAAGGAGGAAACAGTTATCTCTAATCTACTGAAGCACTATTATATAACTTTTTGTCAAATATATATCCTCAGCACTCTTTAAATAATACGTAAAATTTTTCATTGTTGTTATGGTATGATTACGATTTTACCATTTTCACATAAATTTACATGAAAAAGTGATTTTCTTGAGAAATGTTTACACACTTTTCAAGCTGAAAATTAGACTATAAATGTAAATTAAAGCGACTATTCCAAACCTAATTCAACCGAATAATATGTATTCTACTAAAACACTCATAATACCACACTAATGCACAAAGTTAAACCTCGGAATGGTAGAGTTAATTAAATATTTGAAATTGTAATTAACTAGGCTGACGTTATAAAGTTGAAATCTTAGGAAAATAAATATTGAATGATTTATATATATATATATATATATATATATATATATATATTGTATAGTATTCTAATACCCATAGTGGTTTTGTAAAATATATTATAATGATTAAACGAATAGTATGATTTGACGTAGTTTCAATTATTTACTAAAACTGTGTATGTAAAACTTAATTGCCAAATGCAAACCTAATACATTATTTTATTTAGTTCACTGCCAATAACAGCAATTGTATTTTGCATAAAACCTATTGCAAGAGACCAACACGACTGGTTACCGTGTTTTGTTTAACCTTACATATAAACGATATTATTCATTGTCTATAACACATAACAGGGCAGTTTTCAGAACTGGTATTTCGTGATACTACGTTGGAGTGTTTACAATATCCTTATAAATATTTAAATAGGTATATTGTCTTATCTGTTTTGTTTTTGTTGATAACAATTAATCTACCTTCGCACTTATACATGTAATTCCGGGTTCATGTATAAATGCAAACACATAATATAACATATGCTTTTGAATTGTACGACTTGAAACAATACAAAATTTAAATAACTCAAACATAAAATATGGAATCAAACTTATATAATGTATTTGAATTTGATAAGTTTTTAATTTACTTGTGTATACATAAAACAACCCATCTCAATATTCAACTAGAACATAATATATGCTACACGATTTCCTGTGATTCCATAATAGTATAATACTATAGTAGCATCTGGTATAGTAGCATCTGTAGTAGCAAGTGGAAACATACGTATCATAAAGTAAAAATATTCGAAAATGATATTAGAAACGTTTTTCCTTTTTATCTTCGAACTTAAACTTGTACAAATAGAACACAGTATTATAATCCATATGGTGCAGCCAAAAATGTAAAGGTTATTAGAAATCTCGTACATATGAGTTAAGTAAATTTTAAAATATAAATAGACCAACTTCAAAAATATTATTAAATCAAGGAAATAAAAAGTATAAAATAGTTTTTAATTCGTTATCTAAAACACAGTGTCTTTGAGATAGGCAGTTACATTCTGAGAAAGTAAAATTTTCCCCAACTATTACTAGCACCGAATCCCTGCATTCCATATTGTGCCTCTGCTGTATGAAATATAGTACACTAATACAACAAATGAGGTGCTATCCAAATATATTATACCACAAATTCTTACTTAGCATTAATCTATTAAATTTAAGGCCATAATATTACATTCCTTCTCAGCCATAGTAAGAGTTAGATGATTAATTGAGAACTCACCTAAGGTAAGATCCTATTTAAGATCAACCCCATAGAAGGAACCGCGCATGAGGGCTTGACTGGTTCTGACAAGGAATGTAATATGCAATGTACGTCAGTCATCTGTCTTCTACACATATTAGCATGCATTGTCTGCGTATACTGTTACAGCTTCGAGTATTACAAAACATAGTTAGTCTCTCACTATAGTGATTATAGTAATATAAATTTTTATTTTACAGAGATAAAATGTTTGCATAACGAAATGTCATCTTTTTAAAAAGTGAGCCTATCACATTCTCATATTTTGTAAATAAGAGTTCCACTATAGTTGTAATAACCATTTTAAGATTCTTATAATTTTTTACCTTTATTACGAGAAAACAAGATAATACAAAATAAATATGAGTTAATACTTTTTCTTTGTTATCTTTTCTACTTGCGCATAAAGGAAGTGATTAGAATAAAAGCTCAATAGTAGTATAAATTCAATCCCAAAGGCTATTAAAAATACACGGGTTTGAGATGGTTGCCTCTACATTTGGTTTTTATAAATATTTGTAGTTAATAGGCCTATCCAAAAATTCTAAATCGTAATTGAATTTTTACCGAGTGTCTAAGGTGGCTACAAATCTGTTACTCCTAAAAGGAAATCGCCGAAGGTTTTATTTCAATTAAATAAAATAATTCTTTAAATACAATTTTAATACTTTTTTTAAACAAAATTCATTTCATATTTATATTTCCATTTAACATTTACCCGGCAAGTGCACAGGG
>NW_025782570.1:0-36008 GCF_021130785.1 Homalodisca vitripennis
GTTATGGCCAAAAATACAACAAAACTCACAATTTTTGACTTCTGGCAGTTCTTCACTGTGAAGGAACATTAGCGCGGTTGTCGCTTTTCTCCAGTAGCTGAAATCGAGATACATAAATATTTTGACTTCATTTTAAAAATTAAGCGGTTGGGTGCTTTCAACAAGTAGAAATCCAAAATCACAAGGGCGTTGACGCTAGAAAAAATGATTACTTTTGAACATATCTATTGTTTGGTAAGTCTGGCACAAAAGCTCTTCATGTATCCCATAATTTTCAGAGTGACCCTCGTATCATTAAAGTAGGTGTGTGGTACACACTCATTTAGCGTTCTATGTATTTTTGCGTTTCATATTCAAACAGAGAAAAAGAAAAATTAGATTGTAATACAAACCTAACATGTGTATTTCGTACTGTACCGTACCAGAAATTAAAATCACGGTCTTGGTCAGTGAAGTGTTGTTAAAGTGTGCCTTTTTTGCTGTAAGCCACTATCGTGTTTATAACTAAGTCTCCATGTGGTTAGTAAATAAGCCAAATTTTTTTAAGCCAAAATAAAGTTTGAGATTTTTTTCAGACTTAGAATTTTTATTCTTAGACATGTATAGAATAACACATATAATTATATAATGTAGAAATTAATAAATTTGTTTTGAAACTTCGTTATACAGAAACAAATATAAAAACTTACTAGTTATAAGCTAGAAAAACTTTTTGTTAAATAGTAAAAAATATAGAATAGCACCGTTATATAATTTATATTACATTCAATAAAAATAAATTGCTCAAACCTCTAGAATTTCTTATGTAGTCTTCAAAAACACTGAGTTTGGCCATACATGATAAAACGTACTTCCAATAAACTTCAACTTTTCCTTGTACATCTTCTCTAAACACGTAGACTCAAACTGAATTCACTTGTGTGAAAATCCACAAAGAAAACAAAAACTTTGTTATACAGTGATAAACAGTTTATTTTCAGGTGGAGGAAAATATACTCTCTGTTTTAAGGACACTGTCATAGGCATATATATACACTAGTATAGGGTATGAGTAGCCTTCATTTAAGTATTTCAAATTTTAATACAATGTCTTCACAGTGTTAGTTTAATATCAATAAAATATTTAAAGTCAGTAGCTCGTTTCATTCTTGAGATGTTCTCTGGACAAACACACTGATATACAATTGGACAGAAAAAATCTAAATAGCATCTAGAGTGATAGGGTAATTTTGTATCCCATGACAGGTAGGTACCATCATATAACTTATTTTTGGCTGTGTAGAAATGCTGTTTCATGCAAAATTTAAAGTCAACAGATGAAATCTTAATTGAGGTATCTTGCAAATAGGCTGCGGAAACGCTCAGCCAATTCCAATTGAGAGACATACTTATCATCAAAGATGACGTTGCCTATGTAGAATTGAGGTTACTTGCAAAATTTCAAGTCCTTTGCTCAATTCATTCTTGATATATCTAGCAGAAAATATACACACAGGCATATAGGCACATAAACAGAAGATGAATGTGTGAAATATACAACATTTGTACAATTCATTCTCAAGATATTACCCAAAGTTAATAGGCTTTGCTGAAGCTCACCCAGATCCCATGAAGGAACATGCACAATCATAAAACTTGATCTTACAACTTACTTGATATACAACAGGTAGGGATACACAATACCTACCACATGTTGCTTGAACACACTTCACTGAGGTTTTATGTCAATTTCAGGTCTATTAGCTAAATGTGTCATTTCATTGTTAAAATGTGATATTATTGTACTCAGTTTTTTTATAAATTTATTTATTCTACAACTATCTTGTTGCAATCATAAGACCTACGTAAAAATGTTTCCCTATACGCTCAGCCAAATCCCTGCGAGTGACTTGCACCATCATCGAACTCGATGTTAGCTATAAGCTTCATGCAAAATTTCAAGTCTATAGGTCAATTTGTTCTCAAGATATTTCACGGATAGATAGACAGAAATTGGAATTCTTTAGTCCCCTTGAGGCTTTGTTAACGTTCTGCCCAAAGATTAACACAATGGAATATATAAAGTATTTGACAGAATGTAATGAATATCTTACCAATCAATCCTCCAAATATAATTTTATTTTACTCAGTTTTGTTACATTTAGCAATTTTATGATTGGTATTATGATTACCCATTAGACCAGTGTAAAAATGTTCGCTAAACACAACCAAGTCCTATGAAGTAACATGTACCATTATTGAATTTGATGTCGACTCTATAAAAATGGTACTACTTGGAAATTTGAGATCTACGAAGTGTGTTCAAAAAGTAACAAGAATTATCATTTTTTTTAAATTATTTATTCATCTACTTAACAGGTTTGACTGCCATGAGTACCATATTGGTTACTCACTCCAACTTTTTGTGGAGCCATGAGTACCAATCTTTGGTACTCAGTAAATTGGAATATTTACAGCTGATTAAAGATTGAGTTATTTTAATAATATTGTAAACTATTAACAAAATACCCTTGAAATAAATGTTTATGTTTTTTAATAAAGGGTAATTTTAACTAATAATATATCTTAGCAAGGGAAATTTGATTTTGAAACATGATCAAGTTGCCAATTTTTACAATCATGTTTTCATTAGCTAGTCACCAAACTTGACGTGTGTTAGCATTTTCTGCTCAAGTTGTTTCTAGTAAATATGGAAGTGAACGAAAATGATGGAATACATACATCAGTTATTAGATGAAAGTTTTAGAAGTGGTGAAGGTGATGAATTAGGTTACAAACAGTGACAATTTAGTTGAGATTTGTGACGATGATTCCGATGCTGACCCAGATTTTGTTGTGAGTGAACATGATAGCTGTTAGTGATGGCAATATTGAAATCAGTCAGCCCGGTCCAAGCACGTCTACAAAGCGTAAGATATTTTCAAGTACACCAAGAAACATTTATCTCATAAGAAAACCTAGGTTATGTGTTCATAACCAACAAGACAAAACAATATACTTTGGATTCTCAAAATACATCAGATAATTAATCATGGAAGCCTGTAGACTCAACTTTTAATGTTTATCCCTATAATCCAGAAAAATGAAGGCTGTAGGAATCAATCCGGGATATTATTTGATTCTATGTCTAATTGTTCACCTATTGATTTTTTTTTCAGCTGTTTTTGGGACGAGGAAGTGTTGTCCATAACAGAAACAAAATCGATATGCCCAACAGTGTTTAAAAATAGCTTTTAGTCTCCTCATTCCAGATTGGCAAAGTGGACAGATTGTACAGTGGAAGAAAGAAATTAAAACTTTATATGCATCTTGATAATGATGGGTCTGCAACAATTGCCGAAGCCTATCCCATTACTGGCGACAAGACGACATGTACATCAGCCGCATTCCTGAAAATAATGTCGAGGAATAGGTTTGAGCTCCTTTTTTTTTGAGATGTTTCATTTTTCGGACAATGAAACAGTGCAGCAAGGTGATAGGCTGAGGTAAGGTATCTAATTTAGTCACAAATTTTGTATGAAAAATTTAAAATGTATCTTTCACCGAAAGATAAGATTTGGTATTGATGAATCTGTATGTTCCATTTCTAGCGGCGGCTAATATTGCGTCAATATTGAAAAAAACAAACGCCACAGATATGGTGTTAAAATTTTCAAACTTTGTGTTGAAGGAGGCTACACTCTCCAATACAAAATATTATTCTGGGTAAGGAAAAAGAACCTACAAAGGACGTTTCATCAAAAGGTTGTCATGGAAATACAAAACTAATGGAGCCTTACCTAAATTTTTGGCCGAACTGTGTATTACGGACAATTGGTATACTAGTGTCCCCCTACTGGCAAGAACACTAGGAGAAAACAAAAAACTCACCTAGTTGGAACCCTCAGGAAAAATAGAAAAGAAATTTCTGAAAAGACGTAGTGAAAACAAAATTGAAAAATGGGGAGATTGGAGATTTTAGCTAAAAAGGCAACATTAATGCTGTCCTAAAATGGAACAGACAAAGAGATGTTTAAAATGCTCTCTACAAAACATGGAGCTGACAGGCTTGCAAGAGATGTTGATGTGAGAGGTGCAAAAAGAAAAACAAACTGTTGTAACAATTGACTACCATAACACCAAATCTTATATTGATTACTCAGATCAAATGGGCTCTTATGGAACTCCACTCAGACGATCAGTGAAGTCGGTATAGAAAAATTGCCATAGATCTTTTGCTAACAACTTCCGTTATAAATGCTTTGTATTTATTCCCCCAATAAAAACTGTAACAGGGTATACCAATGAAAATTACTGAGTTCAAAGAAAGTTTATGTAAAGAACAGAAGAAAAAAATCAGCATAGTTTTAGTGGAAACCTCAGCAGCGGCAACATACTTTGACTAAACAAAACACACGAAGTAAATGCACCAAATGCTATCAAATGAACTGCAAAGAAGGAGGTAGGGAGTTAGCGCAGAAGAAAACAAAAAAAGGTGTATACTAAATGCCACAATGTTAAACATCTTCCTGTGCAAAGACTGCTTTTACATTCAGCACACACCAAAAGGAAAATAAAGGACCATAACTTCATAAATCCATTATATACATTTTGTGAACTTTATTCTTTATTTGTCTGTTTGCTAAATAGTAATAAAAGATTTTATTTTATCAGAGGTGACCGTAAAAATTGTATTATAATTTTTTTAGAATTTTAATATTTTGTCATTTTAATTATCCCCTACCTCAAGTAACACATTTTTATTTTTATTTATTTAATATATATTCAAAATATAGTTGAAACAGTTCAGTGAAATTCAAGACTGCAACGAGAGGCCATGAGTACACACTTTGGTACTCACATTATATTTTCATTTAAAATTTGTAAAATGATTAATGAAACTTCATTATTTATGTGTTTTTAAAGCCAAATATACAAAAATATTAAAAAATTTAACAATAAAAGATTTCGGCCACCCAGTGGTCAGATACCTTAAATCAGTATGGCAGTCAACCTGTTAAATGTTGTCACTTTTAAAATATTCCCCACTATATATTCTGCACTTGTTCCAATCCTCGAAACACTTCCCAAATTTGATATTTGGAATAGCCTTTAGCTCTTTCAGTGATGCACTTCTAATGTCATCTATACTTGTAAAACCACTAACATTAAAGGTTCTCTTTATTTTTAGAAGTAAAAAAAGTGACATGGAGCCATGTCTGAGAATTTGGAGGCTTGGGCATCGTTACAGTACTGTTTTTGGCCAAAAATGTAAGAACAAGTAATGAAATGTGAGCAGGTGCATTGTCATGGTGCAAAAGCCATGAATGGTTTTGCTACAAATCCTAGTGTTTTTTGGATTGCTTCCACAAACACGTTGAATTTGTAGGTAGTACTTCTTATTGACCATTTGACCTTGTGGAAAGTTAATGATGCACTAAAATCAAAGAATAACCTTCACGTCCATCTGCACTTAGCGAGCCTTTTTCTGTGTTTGTGATCCAGAATGCCTCCATTGATTGAACCTTAGTTTCAACATCATATTTGTAAAACCATGTTTAATCTTCTGTTATAACACGTTTCACTAATTCTGCATCATCAGTGCATTTAGTGACTCCTGAGCAACTTCCATTCATTGCTATTTTGTTCAAAATTTTACAAATTTTGGAACAAATTTAGCTGCCACACATTTCATACCCAAAAACATTCGGAAAGATTTCATGGCATGAGGCAATTGATATGCCAACATCATCAGCAACTTCTCTGATCATAATATGGCGATTTTTCCATTTCCATAACCATTTCTTCCACTTTTTTTTCTTTTTCGAACACAACATCTGTTCATGTGATGGGGCTTTCTGAGTATTCGTCATCTGCAATCTATTCACGGCCATCTTTGAGACGTTTATAGCACTCGTAAATTCTTGTTTCACTCGTAGCAGACTCATCATGCTTTTCCCACATTTTGTTTGTTACACTTTTTTTCACACAACATGTGATAAAAACTCTTTGATCTATTTTTTTAACACATGAAAATCCCTGAGTTGATAAAACACGTCTAATCTTAGCATCTGCCACTGAAAAAGTAAACAATTAATACAGTTGGTCATTTTATTATACTTCAGGAGCATGACTACCAACCTAATAAAAAAATAGAACAATAGAACTCTCCGAACCCATGAAACTTTAAAGTTCCTTTTACTTTTTGAACACGCCTTGTACAGGTCAGTTTATTCTCAAGATATCGTGCAAACAGACGGAAGAGAAATTTTGCAAGCTCCTCAAGTGATAGGCTTCACTAATGCTCAACCAATAACTTAATACCTACAAATATTTCTATCTTTTATTAAATTATTTATTTTAAACCTGCATATATGATGTCATAGTTATAGTTACTGTTATAGATGTCATTGCAGGTTACCCTCAAAATTATATTTAACTTATATTTACATTTATAATTGTTAATAAAATCATTATTGGTTGTCCCCAGGAAGAGGTAAAAAAGTTACTAATTGTGTATAATAGTTTTGTTCTAGCTCTTGTATTGATGTGCAGAGTTTTATTTTTATGAGTTGAATTTATTTTAATTCCATAATAGCATTGATGATGGAGTCCAAATGTCGATTTGTGATAGTATCGAGAAGCCTGTAATAGGCTAACTGTGGCCTGTTCCAGATGTAAGCTCATAGTAAGATGATAAGACGAAGCCCAACCCGAATCGAGCTGAAGCTGGAGGACCTCACTGAGTACCAGCCGATGCGGCGAGAGTACGAAGCCAACAAAGAGCAGCGACAGGTAGAGCAGCGCAATTGGGGACCAAACAAGCCCAAACAGGACATACAGCAGACAATCCATGACAGGATTGGTTACAACCCACAGCCAAGGCCCTCCTCATAATCCTCCCACACTGTTTTTGTAATTACATTTACTTAAAAAAATAAAATTATTTTGTAAAAATTTATACGTATTTTCTTTTCCAGGCCATCTTTGGTGTCCACTTTATTTTAATAACATGGTATGTAATGCTCTATTTTTAATTGTGAAAGTGCACCTAATCTAGTTTATGTTTATTTAAGTATTTAAAGGGGAAAAAAGATTAATGAATTAATTTAGAACATTAAATTTTTATATTATGGTTCTAAAAGTGATATGATTTACATAAATATCTAATATTCTTATTCGTAGCAACTCAAAATAAATAAAAAATTACATAGTGATAAAAATAAAAGCAGTATTTCATTCTTGAAATATATATTCATTTCTGAATATAAACAGCATGAATTAAATATAACACTTTAAACATAACTATTAATTAGAGAATTTACACAAAGAACTTATTTTAATTGTATTGAAAGTTTATATTGGTGTTATCTCTCTAATTAGTCCTTTAATTGCTTTGTTCCTGGATCCTGGTGACATTTGAAGCATCAGCTTGATACTGGCACTTTGTTGATGTGTAGTATGATTATTTTTATATATTTCAATTTACTAACCGAGCGCCGGGCCTAGTTACATACTACGACCCCCTAGCACAGAGTATTTTTCCCATGTTTAGCAGTTTTTGACATAACTCGTTATTTGAAGTTTAATAAATAGAGTAAACAATGTTTACGAACATATCAAATAATGTTAATTTGTCAAACAATTATAATATATTACCACTTATCACATAACTACTTACGAATAAACATCAGAAAACACCTCATAAAATATGAACATAACCATTTCCAAACTCCTGTATGATGCAAAGAATGTGGCGGCCAAGTAGTAGTTTGAGTAATGTTCACAAGATTGCACCACCAACTGAAGAGCTATCTTCTAGACATTTCTAACATAATCAAAAACCAAATAACAAAATATATCAGCTGATACAACAGAATAAACCCGCTGATAATATGAAAATGAGTATACTCGAGTTTGGTGGTTGTTCACAAAACTATAATTGTATGGCATATCTCAGGCGTGGCAGTTGTTGGTAAAACTACAGTACCGCTCAAATTAATTGTAACACCAGGTAAACGACTATGATTCTTAAATGAAAGATAATTTATTGATCAAAAAAATTACAAACAGCTCCCTAATAATTAATATGTCCTCCTTTGTGTTTTATAACCTCTTCACAGCGTTTTGCCATTGATTCTATGAGTTTTTTGCATATATTTTTTATTTCTTCATCGTGGAACCATATTTTGATTACAGTATTAATGGATGTTTTTGTAGTACAATCTTCTTTGGCAATCCTTTTTTTAGTAATAGCCCATAGATTTTCGATGTGGATGTTTTGGTTGTTGAAGGATGTGAGCTGATGTCTCAGCTTCATTTGCACTTGTGCAGACAAAGTTAACTTTATGTCCCTGAACCAAAAAATGTGTTTCATCAGAGAAAAGGACATTTTTCCACTGTTCAACAGTGAACTGTTTGTAGGTTTTAGCCCATTGCAAGCGCTTCTTCTTCATTGCTACAGTAAGAAGCTGCTTTTTCTTAGGTCGGTAAGCTTTTTGCCCAACTTCAGACAGCCTTCTTTTAACAGTACTAACATGAATATTAACCCCATTTTTGTTAATTTCTCGTGTCAAATCTACAGCCGACAACCTGGGGTTGATCTTACTAGTCCTAATTAATTGGCGGTCAGTTTGTGGTGTGGTTTTCCTTTTACGACCACAATTTCCTATTCTGTTAACAGAAAAGGAGCCAGTCTAATTAAATTGCTTAACAATTCGGTTAACAGTAGCTAGGCCTACTTTACATTCTTCAGCTATCATCCTCTGAGACATATTTCCATACTGATGTAGTGTAATAATCTTGCTACGTTTTCTAGGTGTGGTATCCATCAGTTGAGTTTTTGAAAAACTATAATAGTTTGTTAAACAAACACAAAAACACGCAACAATAACACAATTCACACAATACTTCACTGAAAATGTGTTCAATACAAAGAATCACATGTGCACTAACTGCTTTTGAGGTTAGGTTGTTAGTTTGTTCAATACAAGTGATGTAGCAGTGATGCCAACTGTCGCATGATAAAAAGAGTGAAATTCCCTGTGTGTTAATTAATTTGAGCGGTACTGTAGATTTGCAGAATATATCTTGGGTGTGGTGGTTAAAGGGTTAGGCAAGATTGTTATCCAAGTTTGGGATTAGATTTGCTGCTAAGTTGTCCAGAGAATGAACTTAAGTGGTGGGAGGATTAAGCTCTGTAAAATCACAAGTAAAACTTGCTAATGATAGTAGATTCTTTATTTTTTGTTCTTTGTTTAGGAATGAATGTAATTTTATTCACAGTGTATGTGAAATAAGTCTAATGAAGTCATAACATAATGAAAATGATATAAATCTAAGCAATAATAAATGTAAAGCTGCGTGGAAAATTATCAGCAGCAACACTCGTCAGGTGCCAATTGCAATAGTATCAACATTTTATTGCAATTGCCCCTGATATTTTAAATAATTTTTTTATTAACTCTGTCTCAGAAATTAAAGACGCTTTGGGAAATTCCTCTTGTGCTGCAAAAGAATGCTTACAAAAATGTAACATTAAACTATCGCCAGAAACCTTTGAATGGACAGATATCAGACACGAGGATATAATCGAATCTGTTAACCTAAGCAACTCTGACAGTAGTGACATACACATGTCCAATAATGTTTTAAAAAAAATTATTCCAGATATTATTGTCCCTCTTAAAATATGTTTTAATCTCTGTTTAAATGAGGGCTATTTTCCTGAAGAACTTAAAATTTCAAGAGTTTGTCCAGTGTTTAAGATGGGTTCAAACAATAAATCTGAAAGTTACCACCGCCCCATTTCTATAGTTCTAAACTACTTGAAATCCTGGTTTATAAGCAAATTTCTAATTATTTTGAAACAAACAACCTTCTAAATTCTATGCAATTCGCTTTTAGGAAAAATAAATCTACCTTTCAAGCCCTAGACAAATTAGTTAGAGATGACTCGCAAGCCTTTGAAGAAAAGACAATTGCTCAGGCCACTTTATGTGACCTGAGCAGGGCTTTTGATTGTGTTTATATCAATGATCTTATCATGAAATTATCATACTATGGGTTGGACAGTGTACCTCTCTCATTTCTAAAATTCTATTTAAGCAATAGAAAGCAAAAGGTTTATAACAATGGTAACTGGTCTCAGGAAGTAAATGTCACATATAGCGTCCCCCAGGGATCCATATTAGGACCTTTGTTATTCTTGGTCTGTATTAATGACTTACCATCGTCAGTCTCTGCCACAACAATCTTGTGTTAAGATGACTCAGCATTTTTAAATACAGGAAATAGCATTGAGGAACTGAACACTCAAACGCAAAATACTTTATTAGAAGCTTCAAGCTGGTTTAAAAACAATGGTTTCCATCTAAATGTACCTAAAACTCAAAATATCCTGTTCAGTTTACGAAAATCTGTAAACCCTCAAAGCAATCTATCTAATCATGCTAAATTCTTGGGAATCATTATTGACAGAAATTTAAATTGGGATGCCCATATTAATTATCTTTCAACTAAGTTATCTATAGTGATTTATCTTCTCAGATGGCTTACACTCTATGTTAATACAAATTATGTGAGAAAGGCTTATTTTGCCTTTTTTCAATCCATTATAAGGTATGGACTAGTAGTGTGGGGCAAAGCAAGTAAAATTAATAACATTCTTATCCTAAAAAAATCTATAAGAATTATTACTAACTCACAGCCAGTTTAACATTGTAAACCTCTTTTTTACTATTTGTAAAATGCAGATCATAATAAACCTGTATCTTTTTGATCTTATGAAATATATATTTCAAAATCCTCTATTAGTAAAAGCCTAGCAGTATAAAACACCCCCACAATACCAGGAATAAAAATACTGCATCTATTAATTTTAATAAATTGAGCAAAACTCTTGAAAGCCATTGTTTTCTTTTTCTAATGAATCAAAAAGTTCATTTTCGAGTTGTAACAAAATATTTACAGAAAAGACAATTAAATCACTTTGAAAACTATTTATCTTATTTATTAAAATATTGTTCATGTAAATCCTTGCATTGGCCATAGTTATCAGTCCACTGACACAAATTAGTCAAGTGCTATGTTACTATCAGCAGTTATATCCTGAATGAGGCTTGTAGCAAGTAATCACTCCTGACCCACTTACAAAGCTCATTAAAAACCCAACTCATAAATGATTTAAAGATTCCTTTTTTTAGTGAAGCTTCAACAAATTGTCTCTCACAAGATCAACTTGAATACTAATTATGTACAAGCTTGTCACATGCATTTCTTGTTATTATCACATTTAGGAAATATTTCCTTTGTTGATTTTCTTGACCTACTTAACTGTTTATATAAGCAGACCATATCTCTTTGTAGTTGATTAAGTGGTGGGAAGGGGGAATCACATGCGTGACAAAGTTATAACTTCTTTCAACTTATTAAAGTTCATTCAAATTCAATTGATATGTTCGTGTCAATAGGTTTTTTATTTGTTCAAGCTGGCGTTCTTTTAAATGGTCTGAAATAAGTTAGTTTATTTATGTGCTGAATTTGTTTATAACTCCAGAAGCAAAATAAACTGTCCAAAAACTTTAATTTAGCAATTGAAGATGTATAATGTTTTTACAGGTATGTTTAACGAACTTTTTTGAAAAAATATCATATTTTGAAGAAGTTGCCATGTGAAATTAATTTAAAATAATTTTTTATTTTAACATGCATATTACATTTACTTGCAGTTCAGAAACAAATATTCTCTCTGTATTCTCTGAAATAAATAAAATTAAAAATATTCGAAATTTTTATTAAATTAGGACTAAATTGAAAATGAGTTATAACTTTTTGATATACAACTGTTAAACTGTATAGTAAGTTATGTGTTTCTTTTATAGCAGAGATAGTAATCCCACACATAAAATAAGTTTTGGGTTATGAATGGTGTGCCACTTTAGTCACATCTATATTACATACATTTTTACTTTAATTGTCTCACTATACAGGGACAGCCCAGTGATATGTGGACACCAGATTAGTTTGACATTCAGAGTAAAGCCTAACAGTTTAGGTTTTCTCCAGAGAGACATCAGGTAGACCTGGAGTTTATGAACCTCTTCAACAAAAGTGCATTTGCTTAGTTTTCAGCGGATTATAGAAGTATAGAGTTTGACATGTAAACTTGAGCTAAAGATACATTCTAAGAGGAGTTATTGAGTGTCGTAACAACACAGTGAAACTCATTAAGTGGCAGTACCAATGAGTAATTAATATTTACACAATTTAGAAATTGTTTTATGTGATATCTCTACCAAATTGAGCAACTAGATTTAAAATTATATATATATATATAAAACAAGACACCTTGCTCTTGTAATTTTTTTTCCCCCTTGGGGCGGCCTACTGCCATGCACTTAAGCCTCAAGGGCTTTTTGCCCACCCCGGAAACACACCATGAGGCCCACCATTCTACAACTTCGGCAGTTCAACAAACCGCCGAAAACAACCTATCAAGTCCTGCGAAAATTCACCACCCCTGTCCAAACTACCAAAGATGGCATACCGCTCTCTTCCTATTGCAGGGCAATCAAAGAGCAGGTGCTCAGCAGTCTCCTCCTGCTCATTACACCTTCCACAGAGCGGATCCTCCTGAAGGATGCCGACTCTGTGAAGATGCTTCCTCAGGTGACCATGCCCCGTAATGAGACCAATGACCTTAGAAGACATTGATCTGTTTAATGAGAGAAGGTCCGAAGCCACCCTGGAGGAAGGTGACTGTAATACCATTCTACTCACTCTCAAACCCGGATGCAACCTCCACCTTCTCTCATGCTCCGCGCGTATCCATTTCGAGACAACCCTAGAGGATTCACACCTTGGAACACCGCAGAACGGTTGAGGGCCCATCATAATTGTCGCTGAGCCCTGGTTGGCCAGGGCATCAGCTCTTTCGTTCCCAAGAATCCCCTCATGACCAGGAACCAAACAATTGGTTACATTGTTGATTCTGGCAAGGGAGGAAACGGCCTGATAGCAATCCCAAACCAGTTTGGATTTGATCACGCAAGAATCCAGCGCCATCAGCGCTGCCTGACTGTCCGTGAAAATATTAATCGTCTTGCTCCTATATCGCAGACGAAGATTCTCACGAGCGTATTCCATAATAGCTGCGACCTCCGCTTGAAAGACTGTCGGATACGGACCCATAGGGACCACCAGCTCCCTACATGGTCTCACTCCCAGAATTCCAGCGCCTGTGCCACTTTTTGTTTTAGAGCCGTCTGTGAACCATTCGAGCTCCGCTGGTGGAAGAGGTTTCCTTCCCTCTGACCAATCATCCCTTGAGGGTAAAATAATCCTAAAGGGTTTGTCAAAGGAAAATTTTTGTGGCATCTGATCAGAGATCATGTGCAGAACATCCTCCTGTAATTACTTGAAGGATGGTGTTAAATGGTAAAAAGTAAACCATACAACCGATCAGGATATGTAAGGTCAGACTGTTAGATTAATGTGCATCCCAACTATATAAGAAGGCTACCATGAGGCTCAGTGCGGTTCATCCTTGTAATACGTGACATTGTAAACTAAATCGACTCCAGTGATTTATGTGGCACTTCCATGTGTGGAAAAATGCCTTTATTAAAGAGGTGGAGTTAGGGCTGTCGAACCCTCTCTACTACTCACAACCTCAACCATGCCATGCTTTAATACATAGGAAGCAGCAGAAAAACTAAGTAAACATATGTACAAAGCTGTAAATGTTATAAAGGGCTACTGTGTCTCAACACATGTCATCTAGTAAACTTTCTGGTACCAAAAGGGTTAATATTAAAACTTTAAGTACATGTAACACCAAATAGTTGTGAACTTTTGTTTCCAGAAATAGTTACAAATCTAGGACACTTTCTTGCACTTATAATTGGAGTTACTCAGTGGTTATTTGGTCTATTGAGGGTATGAAAACAACCAACCAAGACCAGGTGTTAAAGTTATCAAATCAAAATATGCCCAACAACTCTCTTATGACCAACTACTGTAGCGTAATAAAAATGTAGAGCTTTGCATGCATGCAAACAGGGACATTTTTTAGATGCTCTAGAGGAGTTGGAAATTTAAAGTTATAAAAGTAATTGGAACCATCAACCTACATGAGAAGCTCAAAGTAAACGTCTTTCACCTGATGTTTAACTAAATACTCCAACATCAAAATAGAGGAGGCAGTATTATCAAGACAGGACAAAACTACCTTGTCACGTGACCTTCTCAGATGATAGAAAAACATGTTATCCCAACAGTTCTTGTAATCCATCCTTGTCTTTTCTATCACATAATTTATACAATTCAGAGGCCAATAAACACGAATAATATAGTATGCAACCTTGTCATGCTGGCTAGTGTAACAGGATGTGGACCTGTTTTGTTTTGCATGTATTATTTCTTTGATCTTTTGTGTGTGTCATATGTTGTGTTTATACATTGTAAATTTAATCATGACGTCCTGAAAACCTGACGTCTTGTTATTGTATTTGTATCTAAAAGTGCTTGCAATACTGGAATTTTCACTTGTACTACTTATTACCCAGTTTTTACTATCTTAACCCTATACTAAGTGAGACAAACTAGTCTTAACTCTGCTTCTGCATCATAAGATAACTAGAGTACCATAAGAAATAAAAATTCTCTTAATATGTTGCATTATAATTTTTTATGTTAAATGTGAAAGAAATGCCTCCAGTTTTTATGTCAGAATGCTTAGTTTTTGATGTTTACTATTTTTTCAGTTTATGTCACAAAGATAGGTTGCCATATAAGACATTTGGGGAGGGCATTTTCTTAAACTTTTCACTAGGGTATATATATATATATATATATATAAAATTGTCAAGAAATATTTCCAAATTTCCTTTTCCTATTTATAATGGTTACAAAGTTAGTAAAGGAATAGGATGAATTGTTTTATTGCCCTATACGTAAATCTTATTTTAAAACTTTATATACCTGTAACAACATAGGTTTAATAAGTTTTCAGTAATTTTGTACATGATTAGAATTTGTTTATAAATTATTAGTTTGTAGCATATTGTATATGTGTGAAAGATTAGGAGAAATTCTAAAATGTATAGAAAAAAGAATAGTAAAAATATAATAATGATGAAGGATTTTCACAAGATAAATGTTTTTTTTTAGCTTTGAAGCAATTCTAAACTCAAACTCAAATATCTTTATTGCCATAAAAACATATAAATGCAAAGCAAACGTCTTGAACATATTTTATATACAATGGTATTGTGCAAACTTAGCAACTAAAATGTCTTATCTTTTATAAAATCGTCAACACAATAATACTCTTTGTTTATTAAAATTTCCTTTAAAATATTTTTAAACTCATCTAGGCTTGCTTCCGATTTTACAACAATTACAATTACATACGATTTTACAACAATTTAAACAATTACATATTGTAAACCAATGACTTATGGACCATATTTATTTTAATGGACCATCACAAAAGTCTTTCAATTCAGCAGATTCAAAAAAGTACAAAATTGGATTTTTAATTAGTAATTAGATTACA
Source organism: Homalodisca vitripennis (assembly GCF_021130785.1). NCBI lineage: Eukaryota > Metazoa > Arthropoda > Insecta > Hemiptera > Cicadellidae > Homalodisca > Homalodisca vitripennis. The sequence continues at coordinate 15,539 of NW_025782570.1, forward strand.
TGCATAAATTGTCTTGTGTGCAGGGGTATCCAAGGCCATTGGAGTCCCGACTCATACCTCTTCTACAACCTGCTGTTTCTGCTGACTCTGCTGTGGAGTCTCCACTGTAAGGATAGGGTGGAGCCTCTGCAGATGGTAAGACTCCCTCCAGTTGCAGTAGTCATTATTATTTCTGGAGTGTTAAAGATAGTTGCCATCATAAGTGTTAAGACGAACAGATGCATTACATGATTTAAAACTTGCAATTTAACTTTTTCATTTAGCGAAAATTAACCAAATATTTTAAATTTAAAAAAAGATGAAGTAGAGACAAATCATAAAAGCACACTGTTAGATGTAAGGAACCATATGAAGTAGTCAGTCAAATTCACATATACCATGACCTGAAACGTACAAACAGAGAGTAACAAAATACCACAGCTCAGAAAATCCATTCCCACTAACCATTAACTGGCAGTTATTCTCAGTGTGTCGATGAAATGTCGCTTTCACTGGAAAAATATTGCTTATTTTCAATATAAGAAGAGAGACAAATCTTAAAAGCAGATGATGCAACGTTTTCTATATTTGTCTCTTTGACAAAAGAGTTGGATTCATTTTTTCTGAATACACTTTTGAAGTGGTAAATTTGATCATTTGACAAAGTAATGTCATCAGTTTATTTGGCCATTGTATTATATTTTAACTGTATATACATTACAGTCTTGATGTGTTGAAATTTTTCCCTAATCGAAAGCTTTTCAAGATGGCTGGTAAACACTAGATACACCGTTCACTAGGATTGGGATAGTTTGGTCTAATAAGGTGCCTATTGGGCCAAATTTTGGAAAAACTGGACTACACGGGGGCTGTATTCAATGCTTTCTATCGTAATAACACTTTTTAAAAGCGCAGCATTATATTATATATGGGATCATTATTTCAATGTAAGAATGCATAATTCGTTCTTATAAAGGAATAAAGTACAGTTAAGTGCCGATTATCTATGGCAATTGGTGCAGTGTTTGGATAAAAAATGTTTCAAACAAATAACCTTTTCTGAGAAAGGACTAGTGTTTTGTTGAAAATAGAGGGATGGGTGAGACGTAAATAAAACACGTTATTGGACTAGAAATACATACAGTACAATACGTTTCAATGATACTAGAGTACAATATTACAGTGTATATAATACATAAACATATAAAGTATGGATTGCACATTCAGTACATAGACATTTTTGGGTTTAGTGACTTAGGTGTGATGAAAACATTACAAAATTACTTTAAAAGAAATAGTTGAACATGTTTACTTCCTTAAGCTTTGTGTCTAATTTTTTCTGCCACTATGCTCTTAGGCGTTTAAAATACACAGCACAACAAGCAACAGCACGAACAGTTAAAACAACACTGATGTCAGCAATGCAAAGTGAGGTTAGCTCTTCAAAGTGTGGACGTGGAACACTGAAACATCGTACAACTGCGCCATGTACGCTCCTTCTGACTGCTTGCGTTTTTAATTTGACTACTCGTGTAATGTCAGCAAAATTTTTAATTTACATTACCATATGAAGCATTTTCTTATATAACTGTTTAACCACCGTTTCAGATGATCATCTTTCAGATAATTGGTGCTTTATTCTTGTAAACATCCATTTAAACAATAGGCCAATTTGTAAACAATGTTTTGTTAAAACAATGATTTAAAATAAATAAACTAAACTTATACAACGAAATAAATACAGAAACTACAGCTTATTGTTATGGAAAATATTGAAGTAAAAAATAATTACAACATAAACATAGCCAAATGTTATCTATTCTAAATTTGGCAGGAGAAACCTGTGATGGCAGTTTGTCTATGAGGTTTTCATTTCCAGCTTTGATGGAGAAAAATAAGTAAATGATGTCTGCATCAATGATTTCATCCACAGATACTTCTGCAATTCACTTTTCGCATTGAAGAAATTAGTATTTGCAGTTAACTATACTATATTAAGTAATTTAAAATTCCATATTATTCATATAAATTTTAAATGCCAGGCCAAACTAAAAAGAAGGCCAGAGAATTGAAGACTGATCTAGTGTGACTTTACTGTATCAAAAGCCATTTCTGTAGAATGACAAGAAGATGCTTTTGGAATGGATTTGATTTAATTCTGATTCTCTAATTTTGAGGAGAGAAATAAGTAATAAGTATGAACAAAAACCTCTCAACACTTGTATTTAACAATGTTTCTCTATCTTCCTTAAACTTTTATAAAAGTTGTTAAATGTTACATTTAAATGGTGTATAAATCGGTATGCTTTTATTGATTTGTAGATTTGTATTAGTTTGAAAAGGCTAGTCATAATTTAATGTTTGCATATTTTAATTGTAGTGATTTGGTTCTGTTACATACAAGGAAAGTTTTTAAAGTATGGGCTACTTCTCTCTCAAGTTCCATAGATTATATTGATTCTTACAACTAGTATACACACCTCTCGGCATTCCTTGTGAACACACATGTATCAGTTGCAGCTCTGTTGGTAACCTATAAGACCCATTGTGTGTATTTAACATGTTTAAGATTAATGAATTAGCCGCATCCTGTACAATTTGATCAGTGTACGTTTTTTTACAGCAAGAAACACATCAGCGGCTACATTCACCGCCAGCTTTGAGAAATGTACATAGATACCGTAATGAGTCAAGGTAAAGGTCAGAGATGGGTAATAGAATTTAAAGATGAGTGTGTAAGTATTTATGATGAATAACATTTAGGTTGATCATCCGTGGCTAAGACTTAGTGACGAAAATCAACACAAAAATTAATGAGGGCAGACGATTCACAATAACTACTATTTCCATGAAACTCCCAACATATTCTCGTAGTCGGAATAGTGACAGACATTCTCTCCTTTCGAGGTCAAGGCCAAAGAAACACTGTCACAGCAAAAGATCATAGCAATAGTTTTTTGGTATGAGCATAGTGTTTTGCTGATGGAATTCTTGACATTAGGAACACCAATCAGAGCAGAAACATGATGCGCAACCCTAACCTCGCTCTGCAAAGCAAAACAAAACAAAAGCTTCAGAGCTGCAACTGTGTATGTTTAAAAGGAATACCAGAAGACGGTGTGCACTCTTGTTAGGACAGTTACACAAATTACAGGACTATAGAGAGAAATGGCTCTCATTTTAAAGACATTCTTCATAACTACACATAGAAAAAACATTATAAAAAGAGAAATTGGTGTGTTTCATGTACAAGAATAAGAAAGGAAAAATTTTATATTTTAGTGTGTGTGTGTGTGTGTGTATGAATAAGATTACGGTATATTGATGTGTACATACTAGAATGTGCCAACTGCTCTCTCTGTCTCTGTGTTAGGCCATCGTCATTGACGGTGTTTCTGTCCCATTGGACATCATCAGCATGGCCTTGTACTGGGGTAAGTGCCTCCCTCTTGCTGCTTGCCAAAGCTTCACATCCGTACCACTCTCGTTTCTGTTTAGTTTGAGTATAACATCAGATGTTACTCATTTTACATTTGTCACTTCTCATTGCTTTTGCGGGTACAAAACTTCCCATTTTAGAGAAATTAGCAAATTTTATTTGTAACAGATAGTCCCAATAGTAACTTTAATTATACTTAATATTGGCCACTGTAAAGATCCTTGTGCCTTAAGCGATATTTGTTACATCATTACAAATTATAGTTTCACAAGCAAACTGCCTCTTATTTTGCTGTGTTATTATGTTTTCAAAATTGTTCAAATGGTCCCAGAAATGTTATGGGGTTTTTGATGAAGCTACTCTTTGATAATTTGATTGAGGTTTGCCCCTCTTGAGACTGGACTTTTGCAGAAGTAATAAACTTATTGACCTGTTAATTAATTCAAAACATCATTCCCTGAATCAGTATATAAAACTATGTGTATAAAATCTTACATTAAAAATAAATGAAAAAGAAGCAACCAAACATGGTATATTTATTTTATTGCTTGCAAAAAGAAGGATAAATATATTTAAACAATTTGTTTATTGTGAATTACAATGAATCGTGGGCGCTTGAGATTTATATTAATGAAAAAAATCTTTCTGTAATCATTGCAATTCAAGTCAATGATAAACCAACTTATTTCATCATACATTGATACTCAGTTGTTTTTTTTTTTTCTAAGTAGGCTCCAATCAATTTGAAAACTTTCATTGTACTCCACCAGTTTTTTTGTGTTGTGTTACTAATCAGTTTCCTCCAAGGTGCTAAAGCAGTTAATATGATTTCTTCTTCCAGTTAGTTGTCATTATCGTAGTGGTTTCCACACAAAAACTTTTGTATGCACCATTCAATATATTTCTTCTGCACCTCTATATTACTGGAAAAAAATTCAAGCTTAGCACTATCAAAATCATGTATCAGTCTTATCATAGGATTTGTTATTTATTCTCTATTCAATTTATTTCCTAATTAATTTGAATGTCTCTACTTTTTCATAGAAACAAACATTCACTGACTATGGGTCTTAAATACTGTAGTAATCTATTGTTTAATTTAGTAATCTCTTCTACTAAATCAAAATTATTTATATAATTTTTAAAAATAGTTTCTTTTTGTCCTGTCACCTTTCTTTCCCCTTCCTTTCCACAAACACCACTAATGTCCCTGCTTTTTTATCTCACTTTTTTTCTTTTAAGTGATGGTAGTTTACTTCATGATATCAATCAGCCTATCAATCATATATGGTTAAACTTTGAACAAATGATGTGCATTATAATAAAAAAAGAAATGCATTATTTTAAAGTGTATTAATAAATACACACAATATAATGAGATTCAGGAAACCCAAAAATGTAATTTAAATCAGGTCAAAAAATATCTAATTCTTTGATACTTTAACTTCACTTCTTTGTCATGTGAATATTTTCCAAGATTGGAAATTTCAAAATAGGTGTATGCATGTTTGTTAGCTTTTTGAATATTAAGTACCATATAGACTTTCAAAAATCAATACCAATCTAACTTAAAAATGCTAGTAACCTAAATTTTGAAATCAATCTGTAAGTCGAGTGCTATTTGTTCATAAAAAATCATTGTTGGGTCGCTGGAAAATCTGTTATATGTATTAAAATGTTTAATGACTGTTGTCATATATTTATGGGTAGTATGAACCCTTGTGTAGTTCTCAGGGAGTTACTTATAGCTGCATTTTAAAAAGCCATTGTTCATTACAACTAGACTGGTAAAACTAGGATTTGTTAGAAAATTCACAAGTAAATGAAGTACAATTAAACAACTGCACAAATGTTTAAATTATATAGCATTTCATAATTTTTGTCATTTTAAAATGTGATTCAAAGTAATAAGTATTGAGTTATATCCTCTGGCTATCCACAATGATATAACAAATTCTAAGTTCAAGTTATTCCTAACAGTTACAAATTCATTTGGATTCAAAGCTGCTGAGTCATTGTTTATGATTCATATTATCTCAGTATTAGCAATGGAATTTAGTGACTAATGTTATCAACGATGATGTTGTTTTTCTTAAAATCAACTACAAATGATTTTGTTCTGGAATGTACACTGGAAATAAAAATAATGTTATGTTTTGTGTTTCTAACAATAAAACATGAATGCACTTACAGTATTATACTGTAATAATAATAAAAACAAAAGGCTTTTATCCATCCGTGGTTTATGGTTTATCCATGAAGTGTCTAACTGTATATTATAATATTTTTCTTCACTTTAAGATGAGTCTAAGGTCACCAATTTTATTCTTTTTCACTATTGGTTGACACTAATATAAATATTATATGGTTTTCTAATGGTTGGTTTTAAACTTACCAACCGTACACTCAAGCTAAAAGATATGACCTTAAAAATGTATCATTTGGTATTTTTGATCCTTTCGCTACCATCTCATTTCAACCCCATCGAAACTAGTTTGGCTGACAGTCAATTCTCTGTATTAAAAAATCCTTTGAAAATCTCATGATAAATTATGTTCTGTCTTATTCAATAGAAATTGGCTCCAGCTTTCTGATCTATTATTTCCAAAGCTTATGCTGAGTTCACAGATACCTAGATAGTCAGGGAGCACTAAAAAGATGCCAAAAGTCAAGGGAAATAGATGAAAAATTCAGTATTCAGGGATTTAAAAAGACTTTGTTTATTCTTTTAAATATTCACAAATTTAGGTATGTAATGTATGCTTTTTCCATAAATAGTTATATCTGGTGATTCAAAACAAGAGTTGGAAGTTGACCTTGATATGCCAAAGTAAGAAGTGTATTTTGACAAAGTAACACAAAACAAAATGCATAAATATATTCACCTAACCTTCTCATTTTCATGTTAGAAAAATTATGTTGATCTTAAGACCTCTTCTACTGTGCTGGTATGCAAGAACTCTTTTATAAAATTCAATATGAAGATGGGGCAAGACAACCTGTGACAGCCAATGAAGACCATTACCATATGATGGATAGCATGCTGTCAGAATATTGAATGTTTTTAATTATGTAAAAAGGTTTTTTGAGTGTCAATAATCTCTGCTAACCTTACCATTAAAAGTATTTGCAAGTCAAACAAATGATGCATTTATAGAATCCGAGTTGGCATTTTTCAAATAAATTTCATCAGTTTGTAATTCAAAAGACCATTTGAGAGAAAGAAGCCCTCTAAAATACAAGGTTGTTCCAGGTTTATCAGCTTTGAGTCAAGTTTAGTTATTCAACAATCAGACCAAGGAAAACCTAGATTCAATGTGCTCTTAGAAGCATTCCGTAATTGTTAGAAATATCATTTAGACTATTGCAGGAGAAGCAAAATACAAAATGTATTTCTTTGTAAAGATGGAATTACATGCTTAAAACATGTTGGTGAGTTCTGGGAAGAAAACTCAAGGTCTAAATAAAGATTGGATGATTTTTATTCTTTATTATTACTTGGAAACAAACAAATTTTCTGAACTGGGGCAAGTCATCAAGTTAAGCCTTTTTTTAAATTAGTTAGCGTAGAAAGGGGTTTTCTTGGGCTAGTGTAGAAAGGGTTTTTTTTAATAAACAAAGACCTTCCTAGAAAATTTACTTGCACTTTTTGCCCGAAGGAGAGTTGATAATGCTATAAGATCTTTTTATCATGTTCCAAAAAGTCCCTAGTTGTAAAAAAAAACATTGACTTACATTGTCAATGTCTCCATTAGAGGCACAAGGAGGAAATAATCAAAGACAAATTTAAAAGAGCAATATTGTGTATAAAAGTGTAAAGGGTATGTAGTGTCAAATTTCAATTTATAAAAGTAGTTCTTGTTATGAAGATATTAAATATTTGTTATATGTATCACATTTTTCTTGTTTTCTATTAATAAAATACGTTTCTTTGGAAACATTTAAATAAACAAATATAGTTTCAGATGGCTATTGGGATGCAGGGCCTAGTAACAAGGGCTGCACCATTTTGCCTGCCGGCGTGACCCCCTGGTCACGTGACCGTATACGTCACGAACCTGACGTCTGCCGCGTCTACCCGCTTGCCACTATGGGAGCGTTATGGTTTACACGCTATTACACATCAGTAGAATAATATAATTAAGGACATCCTTATATATTCTTAAACTGTGTGATCTGCTGAAACTAGCAGTATAAATATATTTTCAGTTTATATCGATCTGAAAATTGTACAACCACAAAAAAGGCGTGTTTGAACTCCAAAATGCAATACATTGAAAGTTTATAAGCCTTATTTTTTTGGTTAAAACAAACTTTTAGCGGCAAAGTTATAGTAAATTAGTTTATCTATAAGTTTCATTGGAAGAATTGGAATAAAACATTATTAATATTCTAACAGATTCTTGCATTTTTCGCAAACAGAACTCGGTTGTACGAGGTTACTTTCGTCTAATCGGTCTGTATTTAGCGGCTCAATTCGAGGTTTTTTTGGACTTAAACTGTCTAATCGTTCAATTGCGTTTTTACGAACACGTTGTTTTTCTATCCGTTCATTGCGTACATCGTCATCGTCATTACTGATAGTGGGAAGTTTTATTGACGGAACAACAAAGGGCTTTAATAACAATTTCTGAGACCTAATAAGCGATTTTTCATGTCATCAATGTAGTCAGATGGTGCAAAAATGATCACTACACACATAGGCATACTTACAATTTACCGCGTCTCTTCTTTTACACTTTGATAACCAAATTTTTACAAGTCTCACTGTCTTTTGGAAACTTATAGTACACTACTCGCTGTTCACTTCCTTTAGTCTTTTTAGAGTCATTTGGACAAGTAGCCACAGCACAACAACTCATTTTGACACTGCATAAATAGACTAAATCCACATCAAATCACTGAGGATCAACCTCAATTAAATCACTTCGGCATGTGCAGCAGCGTGTAAACGACAGTGCGCCAATGTAACACATGTTCAACCGCCAACACGGCCAGTCCCTGCAAGTTGCAACGCGGTGCAAGCGCGGTGGCGGTATCTGGCCTGATCAGGACAGCGACGTCACGGCACCCCCCTCCCACCACTCACTCCGCCTGCCGTGGCGGCACCGCGCTGAGATCAAAGAAATGGCTCAGCCCTTGTTACTAGGCCCTGATTGGGATGGTGGAGTCTGATAGTTGAAAAATAAAATATTTTATTCAACCTTAGAAATATTTCAAAATATATATTTATTACAAGCTGAGGGCCAAAGAAAATGTTTTCATATTATCATGGAAAATCAGGGAAAGTTAAAAAAAAAATTAAATTTAGTATTTTTGTGTGAACCCTATTTGACTAATTAGCTGTAGTAACAATTCATAAGCTCTTAGTTACTTAAATCTAAGTTTCTGAAGTGAAAAATTTATGGAGTTGAGATTATTTCCTATTAAAACGCAGTTTTAAACTTTAGCTCCATTTTAAAACCAGAACCTCAGATGTGATGTATGGCAGATAACCTGTGTGCCATCTTATATCAGTTTGTTGAACGATGATCAATAGGTAATCTCCCACATACTTGTCTTTGTACTCAGTGAATGCACCTCATATAGTTCACTTTAAACATTGTTTACTTGTACTTTTTACTCACAGCATCTGAATCATGATGTTTAATGTTATTTTTTAACTTTAGAGAAATACAATACCTTGCTGTAGTAGTAGTCAGTAACAGCTAGTTACTAACGTTAGTTCTTTGCTCCGCATTGTTCTTTTTTGCTGTACCATATGCTGGTTCTTTATAGTATCTATCTATATACTATAGTATACTATTCTATAATAGGCCATGCAGACTTTTGAGTAAAAGAATTTCATAGGTTATCCAAATTAAGAATCCCAAAATAACACATCCCTACTAACACGTACATGCTTAGCCAAAAGGTCGGAGGAGTACCTTGGATCTACTAACTCTTTGCTTTCCATAAACTGAAAATAAAATATACCACTGAGTGATCAGACAAACGAAATCCATGAAACGATTTCAAACATCAATGAACATTAATCATGTATAAAATTTGGATGAAAATAAAAAGGAGATGCAATTTCATGAAAACACTCAAATAATATAATTTTTTTCCAGCTGAGATGGGTTTGGTGATTATAGGATGTGACTGACAACCTGAATCACCATTTGATTCTACCACTAAGTCATCACTTGGGTACTTTTCTTTACCTAGTGACCCTATCTGACTAGTGCTCTTGTAACAGGTGTGAAAGTCTTTAATCCTTTTGTTGCTAAAGCCTCTTTTGGCCTACTGTCAGACTCAATAATTTCAGCTCATTTTACCCAAAATGTTGTAGTTTACGTAAAACCCCCTTAAAATATCAACTTGAGATCATTTGATAGTTTTTTATTTGTTGTGTTAATTGTAAATGAACACATTTATAATAGTTTATCTCTAAATATATAAATATGAGACCAAAATAATCAGAGAAAAGTAAAAAATGTTTAGTGTGCAAAACTAATTTGAGTTTTATTTGTAATAAGAATTCACTGCATAGATGTAATAAAAAGTATAAAATGTTTGAAAAAGCTACAAACACTTTTTTGTTTTTTTATGTGTACCAATATAAAATATTGTTATAAAGATTTACTAAATGTATATAAACTGATTTGAAACAAAATCATAAATAAACTATATATAAATAGTTTATTCTCATTTCACATCAAATATATAATACATAAGTAATTTTTTCACATTTTCACATGGTAATAAGATCACATTACTCACATATGATTGTAATACTTATATAATGAAATCAAAATCAATAATATCACAATACAAAATGTATTAGGTAGGCTAAATAACAACAGTAAATAATTAAATCACCAGACTAAACAATAAACCACCACTGCAGTGCGTAAACAAACCAACTGAACTCAGTGACGCACTTTGGGTTCAAATAAATTATTTTTAAATAACCCACAGACTCCAAAGTGTGAAAATTAAATATTGAACTGAATAAAGAAGACACCTCAGTTAATACCATTAACATGCCCCCCTCCCCAACCTGTATAACTACGGTGTATTTTAAGAAATGTGTAGTCATCCACAGCAACCCTTGTACCTTTAAACTAAATCACGAAATTGGTTACATTGATACTGTAGCACTGAAACGGTAAAACTGTTGAAATATATACATAAAAAAAAAACAAAAATTAATGGCTATGGTGTATAACTGATTGTAGCCTCATCTGGAAGTATAGAAAGTTACATCAACCTGAACATATGTATTATACAGTATTTGTGTGAGTGAGTTAGCTGTAAAACAGAATATTAGTACCAATTATGGGCTAGTTACATTTTCATAAGGTTCCTTTTCTTTTGTGTGATTTTCAAACGAAATATGTTCAAACTCAGCTGCATAGTTAACAATGTACTTGTTTTTTTACTAATTGCAATGTATAAAAATCATACCCTGCTCTAATTCATGTCTACTATACAGAAAATTAGTTGGAAATGTTTTGTTTAATTAAATGAGGTTTTGTGAAAAGATTATTATTTTCAATAAGCGTTACCCACTTTAAATAGAGAGAAAGAGAGAGCACTTAGCAAAGATTGTACTAGATAGATGTTTTTATCATTTAAAATTTCTTTGTATTTACATACATTTAGGAATGTCACTATGGAATTCTGTTTAGGCAATGCAAATTGATGGGGCATCGATAATACTGGATATATTTACTATCGGGATGAATTATCCCTCCATTTGTAAGTACTCTTAAGTTTAATAGTTTGGAGTGGTTTCTTACACCCACTATCAAGTGTTTTTATCTTCCAACTAATATTTACTAACTGCTTGGCTTCAACTAAACAAACCTTTTGAACTGCAGCTTTGCTTCTAACTTACTGTTATAACAAACTGAATCATCTGTTTGTACTAAACCTTTGGACCTATTACTCACAGTTGAGTAAACAATAACCAGAGATTTTGCTTTCTCATTAAACATACATTTCTGTTTTGTCTGGTTTTTGTTTTCTGTCATCACTGAAAACTTTTCAACGAAATAGTCAAAACTGTCAAAGTAAGACTGAAATTCTTTATTTCTTTCTTATAATATTAAAATTATATCACAGAGAATTATAGTTTAACTTGAGTCTGAACCATGAAGATTTTGGTCTGTATTAATGGCCAATAATGAGAAACTCAGACATTTGAATGTTTATATCCTTATTAAGAAAGAAATTCAGGGAGAGGTACAGAGAGCTGAAATCATCTCAGATATTTGTATGTTGATTTGCTTGATCATGAAAATGAGTGCCGTTGACCGAGCGGTCTAAAACATCACACTTTGGATCTGAGTTAGAGGTAGCGCAGGTTCAAATCCTGTCTGTCACTTTTTATCAGTAACATCGACCTTGTACTGTATCGACTCTCCCTCTTATTCTGTTTGATAAGATCCTCGCACAGGCCAATGTGACCCATGAAAACGAACAGAATAAGGCTTAAAAGGAGATAGGCCTCTCCTTAAAAAAAAAACAAAAGAGAGAGATAAAGAGATGGTCTATTATAACAAAAATGAAACATTGAGCAGAATATTATTGGAAATATTTATGGCAACTTACTTGCATTATAAAAATGTCCTGTATAAACCATTTATATATATAATAATATTTTAATTTATTATAAATAATATTTTTTATAATACAAATTATTAGCAGTAAAATACTGCATAATACGTAAGATAAGTGTCTATTCTGTGTTATATGAAACACTATCCCCTTTAATGCACCTGTACAGAGATTAGTGATTGTCGGCTTTAGTTAACACCTGTTGACTGTAGATAGCTCTGCAGAGAAAGGCTGAAATATTTCAAAAATGTAATTGTGTAAGCAATGTTTCAACATGTGCAAATTGGAGAACTTAAATAGATTTTAGGAAGAAGTGGTGATTATTGAGCATATTCTATATTGCATTGATAATAATTTATCTGTACTAATAATAACATCTTGTTAACACGGCTCAGGGTGATGTCCCACTTTGACGGTTCTGGTTCAGCCCATGCGGCACTGGTACAGTCACCCCAAAAGCTGACTAAGGCTGGTCTGAGCCAGTCACAGTGAGCGGGTGTCCAATAATCAATAATCTTTTTTTTATTACAGATCTGTAAGTTTTTGTTGTTGGTTAAAACTCCAGTCTTTTCAGTTAGCGTGTCAATATTTTTGGTGAAAAACACGTCATATGTCTCCCTTTCTCTGAGTAACTGAGCATTATATAATAGAGAGTTTTTTCCTGGTCTGGGTTTTTCTAACAAGTGAATTAATTTTATCTTTGTATGTAGTAGTTGGAAACAGTTTAGGGATATTAATGTTCCGTTGAGGAGGGTTGTTGAGTAACCTTGTTTTTCCAGAATAAGGAGGCATGGTTTGTTTGCTTTTTGCCACTTGTAAAGAAATGCTAAAGTGATTCTTATTTCTAAGTTTCCTTTTTCCATTAATTTTGTCCAAGTTAGAGAAAGGTAATTGAGTAGGAGGTTTTATTTGATTTGATTTTCTTCTGCAAATTTCTTTGAAGATACTGCTACCTTTGTACTTAAAATTTCCTGGCTACACACATATAATATTGGTCTTCCCTGAGAATATTTTGAAAATTTTACTAGTTTTCTTCGTATATCAATTTTGAACTCCATGTGATCTTGTATCTTTTTAAGGTTAACTCAGGTGCTGAACAAATAGGGTGTTTCCATGAGTGACAGAGGTTTTTCAGCAAGCAGGTTTTTCTGTGCAACTATGCGGCTTATGAAAGTGTTACAGACTGTTTCTTTTTGAGATTCTAATTTTATTTCAAAATCTGGAATCATTCATTCCACTTTTTAAATTGTTTTCACTTTTAATTAGGTGAGTTTGTTCCTTGTAAAGTTTCTGAATTTCTTGTTTCAGAAGTTTTTCTTTTTCCAGTTGAGCTTGTAAGCTCTCTGTTCGCTGATGTAGCTCATCAATTTTATTTTTATACTTTTTGCCTTTGCCTCCAGTTTCTTCAATAATTTCTTCTTTGCTAACTAATGAATGTTCCAATTTCTGGATCTTTTCTAGCAAAAAGCTTAGTTCTCCTTTTAAGTTGTAATTTTCATGTACTTATATATTGCCAGGTTCAACTGCAACTTTTAAGGATGTTTCTAGGTCCATATCTTCAATATTCTCCTACCTAGAAATATTCCTAGAAATATTTCTAAAATATTCTAGAATATATACCTAGAATTTTTTGTTCAGTAGTGTTCTTGCTGTAAATTAATTCAGCAGACTGGCTATTATTGGGGCTTTTGGTCATAATTAATATAATTGCTGCAGGACCAGGTATCAGTTTTTGAATTAATAATTTTTTTGGGGCTAAAGTTTGATCTTAGCCAAAAGACCGAGGGCTTTATAAGAAATATTCACACATGCTGCATGATACACCACTGTACTGTACAGTGTATTATGGAATATTTAACTCCAGTACTACAAACACCACAGGTGTGTTTAGATTGATAATTTTTTTATTTGAGACATTTTGTTATGACTGTTTCTCTATTAAAAATGTTAAAACTGAAGAGTTAAAGAATAGAGGTTTAAGTTAAGAGTTAATACATAAAATGCCTGTCAGTAAAAACAATGTAATGTGTAGAGGCAAAGACAGAGTAGTTATTGTGTACAGAGTGTCGGATGCTGAGTCTGCACTGTCAGCACTGCTGGCCCACCGCTCCCATCTAACTGTGACGTTTGCTTCACAGCAGGTGTACTAGATTGTGAGGCATAGAGCTAATTACGTCACAATTATTGTGTCACTAACTTGTGATTTGGCTATCCCAGTGTTGTCATTTATCCTGTGAGATTCAGTTATTTCATAATTTGACTGAGTTAGAATTTGTCCTTTAAGTAACATACAAAATGTGGTTGGATCCATCTTTGTTAAAATAAAACTTTCTTGTGGTACGTTTTCTTGAAGTGTTGTACAATGCTGCCTGTGAAATTTAGGTCAGCAACTCCTAGAGCTTTTAAGTAGTGCTTTTCTTGTGTTTTAAAAGAATGCTTGTAATAAGTGTTTAATGTGAATGGACTTACAATACTAACTAAACCTAAAACTATCACTAATTCACTGTTTCTTGAGACCACTTTCACTGAGACTGTAGTCAGTCAGCCATTTTTCTATCTAAACTATTACTATTGCCAAGTTTAAAAATAGCTGTTTAAACTTCCTCAACAGAAACACTTCTTTGATGAAACTAAAAGTTTTTGCGAATAAATATGTTCAAAAAAAAACAGAATAATTATGTAACAAATCATAGCTGTTGAATTGAATTGAATTGAATTGAAAATAACTTTATTCATAAAGTATACAGTGGTATACATTGAATGGCGTCATTAGAAAAAACTTAAAAGCTAAAAAAAAAAACATATATATACAGTATTGATAAAATATATGATAAAAGAACTAAGTTAATTTACAATGTACAAAATAAGAGTTTAACCTATCACTACAAATACTGAACTGTTCACTTAATCTATTAAAAAATATTGTATAATCAGAATCAGGTGTATGGTAAAGGGAGGCTACAATACTTGATGACCCATCAACTAAAATTGACAGGGTGAATACATAAAAAACTTTATGCTCAGCAAGAAAATCAAGTGACTATAGTTTTTAACATCTGGATTGTTTTTAGCATAAATGACTGTCTCCTCTGACAATGTTTTGCAGTAAGATGCTACTAGGTTGTATTCCTCTAAGTTTAAGATTAAATACTGAATTACAACTTGATTCAGCTTACTGACCAGAATAATACAAAAAATACAAACTCTGACTTATTGTCCGTTCTAAAAAATTCTGTTCATTAATTGTTTTGGATGGTATTGTAAATGGCGACACAGATTGACGGAAAACACCTCGAGATATAAAAGGTCTGATGGGGATGTTATGAGTTGGCAGGGATTTTGGGATTAGTGTAGTCTGGGCAGGGACTGTTTCAGCGAGAGGTTCACATTCCTATGTCATGAAACTATCCCATGAAACTAGTTTACAAAATCTCTTAAAGTAACATTATTCATGATCGTTTCAGCTAATATTGAACAGAACTTAATTTACCTAAGCTGCTAAAATGTAATCTATGATCAGTATGGTCCATCGTGTTGAATTTTCAATTAACTGTCTATCAAAAAAATGTCATTATCTTTAGAAAGTTTTGAAGTATAAAAGTTTCTCACTTTTCTTACACTTCACAATATCTTTGTTCAGCATACGTTTATAGTGATGTAAAGGAAGGCTTGGTATAAGAATATTAGTGTTATGCACAATTAGTAAAACACTTTGTATATCCCTTGTATAGTGTTCAACATCATTATTTCCTCCCATAATGATAATAGTCTTTCAGGTAATAGGATTGGCTAAAGTTTAAAATATTTATAAATTTTAATCAACATGTGTACCATGAACCATAACTTTTCTTAAAATTATTATTCTATTAATTCACATAACATGATGTAATGTATTACATAATTAAGTAAGCTTATCAATGTTCAAGGAAATGATAATGATCAATAATGTATGCCTGATCAATTTAAATTTCAGTTTACTTACACAAGTTTGACATATTTAACATTACAGCTTCAACATAAACATATATCAGTAGAAATAAAGTAGTAATTAATTATGTAATAATGTGCAATAGTAGAGTTTAGTCTCCTACACGGGCTTAGATGGTACTCAAAGAGTATGCTGTAACACAGTGACAGCTAAAATCCATTGTCTAACTGTATCTTAAGAGATGAAACAAGATCGAATCAGCTTCACTAGATGGTTTTCACTCCTTTGCCATCACAAGGTTGCCTGAGAAGGCTGAAGTGCATAGTACAGTGGTAGTACCCACTATGGTAATCTAAATCTGATAGACTTACAACCAGTCTATCTATTTATGGATGTATACAGATACTCCATCCGTGATCCTAGTGTCTTGCACTTCATTGTGCGACTGATGAGAGAAAGATATCTCAAAACACTATAAAAAATTCTATGAACTGGCATCCCATCTGGGACTTTCTCAATCTATGACTTGAGGGAGTAACAGCCCCAACACATGTTCTACAGAAAATGCTTGGGGGATTTCTCTACAGACCGAGAAATATGAAAATTTCGGGCTTACACAAGTATATATGAGTGTGGTACATTTTGTCAACATGTGCTGATGCAGCTCCAGCACCAGTAGCTCATGCTACCTGGGGAAGGAAGCCTTCCTTGCCTGGCCATGCTAGAGTGGTCCTCTTGCTCACTATAAAGGGTTTTCTCCGTAATCTGATTTGAGATATACTCCTCAGAGTTAGAACTGATTGCTCCCTTCAAAAGCTATGCCGTCCGTCACTTATCATGGCTGCTAAATCATAGTGGGCACTATCACTGTGCCATGCGCTTCAGCCTCCTTAGGAAACCTTGTGATAGCAAAGGAGTGGATATTCCACCTAGTAAAGTTGTTTCAACATTGTTTTGTCTCTTCAGACACAGATAGACAGCAGATTTCAGCAGTTAGTGTTAAAGTGTACTCAGTTGAAGATTAAGAGCTTTGCTCTCTCTTTGAGTACTATCAAAGCCAGTGTAGGAGACTAAACTCTACTATTGCACATTATTACATAATTAATTACTACTTTATTTCTACTTATATATGTTTATGTTGAAGCTGTGATGTTTAATATTTCAAACTTGATAAACTGTGTAAGTAAACTGAAATTTAAACTGATCAGGCATATATTAATGATCATTATATACAGGGTGTTCTGAAAAAAGGTGCCCATAAGTCAGGGCGGTGATTCCTCACATCAAAATAAGAAAAAAAGGTCTAATTAACATAGGTCCGAAAATGCTTAGTTACCAAGTTATACAGGGTGAAAGATTTCGTCTGAATTTCAGTTTCCCCTGCTGCAACGAAGCCCTACGGGTATTTGTTGGCTGTTAATTAAGATGTACAATTTAGCGTACTTTATGTAAAATGAACTGAAAAATTGAATAAAAACCGTTTTCCAGACCTGTAGCTACAGTAATTTTTAAGATATGTAACGAAATACGCGAAAACTTGGTCCCCGAAAAAAACAAGTTACATTTAGGTTTGAAGCAGATTTACTATGTTAAATGTACAATAAACACAAAATATTTTTTTACGGTACTTGTAGAAAATTTAATTTCGAAAGAGAAAGATGTAAAATAAGTCTATAATAGACAAAGCAAAACTTTAAAAAATAATCCTTAATTACATACAAAAACGCATGAAAAAATAGACAAAAATCTGTTAAGCTCTCTACAAAATGTAATATTGAAATTAAAACAAGCTGTTTTATTAAAACAAATTAATGAGTTACTATTATTTTTTATCAAGTAAATATTTTTTTAACAATCATACATTATCATACATAAAAAAGTTATCTGAATTATCATTCAACAAAAAAATTACACTTGTCCTAAAAAACTAACCACGTCACAGTAGATGTTCAAAATGTTTCCCCTCATTCAAAATACAAGCATCCAGCCGTCTTCTCATAGACTGCCGAACTCTTTCGAAGATCCCAGGTGTCTCACGTATCCTTTGAATCCCGTTAACAATCCTTATTCGCAACTCTTCTATGGTATCCACAGGCGAGTCGTAGACAAGCGTCTTTAAATGTCCCCATAAGACAATAAAAGTTTAGGAGGATTGAGGTCAGGTGACCTTGCAGGCCATTGCTACTGGGGCTCCTCGACCAATCCATCTGTTTTGGATATGCTTCATTTAAAAATTCTTCTTTACTTGTAATGTGTAATGAGCTGGAGCTCCATCCTGCATGAACCACATGTTGTTGCGTGTGTATAGTGGCACATCTTCGAGTAACTCATTCAGATTAGTCGTCAAGAAATGTAAATAATTTTCACCATTGAGCGTATCAGGTAAAAAAACTAATAAAAATTTTATCACCCAGAATAGCAGCCCATACGTTTATAGAAAACTGATTATTGGTGACGGTTCTCTGAAATAGCACGTGGATTTTCAATTGCCCACATGTGAGTATTGTGGGTGTTAAGAATAGCCATTCTTGAAAATTTTTGCTTCATCAGTAAAGATAATGTAATTTAAAAAATGTGGATTTCTGCACCTTTGGATAAGCCATTGGCATAGCTGAACACGAGGAAAAGTAATCTCGAGGCAAAAGAGCCTGGACCCTTTGATAGTGATAAGAATGCAACTGCTTGCTCGTGTGTGTAAAATCTTCCAGACAATTGAATTACTAACACCGAAATCCAAGGCTAGTTCTCTAGTACTTCTTCCAGGATGATTCTCTATTTCGTCCAACACGCCCTCCTCCAATTCAGCTGTACACGTTGTACGTGGCCGTCCTGATCTACCAACTTTTCCAGATTTAAAGGTTCCCGTCTCGCTTAGCCTTCTATGAATGGAAGAAAAACGACGCGACAACATTTTATGAGTCGGTAACTGTCTATGAGGAAAATGTTCCTGATAGAGTCGTCTAGCCTGACGACTGTTGCAATGTGCAAGACCGTACATTAAATGCATGTCTGCCATTTCACCAATTAGTGTACATAATATTCATATTACCTGCCATGATGAATAAGATATTATTAGCTATCAAAAATTAACTTCAACGGCACTCGCACTAACTTGTATTAAAAGTACAGATCAACACACGCACTTAATGAGCAGTGGAAAAAAAAATAGCTGCTTGTAATGTTTATTTAAATTATTATAAACAATGTTACATTGTTTAAAACATATGTTTTAAATAGAAATTATTTTGTTTCTCAAATCAAAATATTTTAATAAAACAGCTGTTTTAATTTCAATATTACATTTGTAGAGAGCTTAACAGATTTTGTCTATTTTTCATGCGTTTTGTATGTAATTAAGGATTATTTTTTAAAGTTTGCGTTTGTCTATTATAGACTTATTTTACATCTTTCTCTTCGAAATTAAATTTTCTACAAGTACCGTGAAAAATATTTTGTGTTTTATTGTACATTTAACATTAGTAAATCTGCTTCAAACCTAAATGTAACTTGTTTTTCGGGACCAAAGTTTCGCGTATTTCGTCACATATCTTAAAAATTACTGTAGCTACAGGTCTGGAAACGGTTTTATTCAATTTTTCAGTTTCATTTTACATAAAGTACGCTAAATTGTACATCTTAATTAACAGCCAACAAATACCCGTAGGGCTTCGTTGCAGCAGGGGAACTGAAATGAAATTCAGACGAAATCTTTCATCCTGTATAAACTTGGTAACTAAGCATTTTTCGGACTATGTTAATTAGACCTTTTTTTCTTATTTTGATGTGAGGAATCACGCCCTGACTTATGGGCACCTTTTTTTCAGAACACCTGTATATTAATGATCAATTAATGTGCACCTTGCCAGCAGATCCTTGTTGCATTTTGCCTGACTTTTTTTATGTCCTTAAATCTTTTCACTTTCAGAGGAATTATAGCATTTTGAGAACTGCCATCATAACCGATTACCATAATTAACTTTTTTGAAAATTCAATATCATTCTTTAACCAATCCAGATTTTCCTGTGTTCTTTCAACACAGCAATTGATTTTTATCATTTGGTACCCACCATGGAACATATTTTGCAGAAACATGGTTTGTTTTCAAATTTTGATATACAATTTTTCAAACAGATGAAGATTATTTTTTTGTGTGCAGATTTTGAGATGACAGGATCTTCTTCCATTCCTGCATAGTCAGTATACAATATTTTTTATTGCCTTACAATGTTATAAAAGGTCGCCTAAATCTCATCTAGTGATATACATCATCATCAAACTCATTGTTGTTAATATAAAAATGAAGCTTCATGCAAATTTGCAAGTTGTATGTGTTAATGTTTTTGAGATACCATTTGGATAGATAGACAGACAACATAAATGAAATTTCTCCTGCCCTACGAGTAATAGGCTTCACTTCACTAACACTAGGCATCTCTCATATATTTGTGGTTTAGGCCAAAACTGTATTGTATCATAAGCTTCTTTGTTGTTGTACAAACTGAAAACCTTACTTAAT